>NW_009952577.1:84385-109587 GCF_000747805.2 Chaetura pelagica | reverse complement strand
ATTCGTTTAAGATTATTTTTATTTTTTTATCCTTATTAAAACAAGGATACAAAAAAAAAAATAATTTTGGGTTAGTTCAGGAATTTCCCATTTAATTTAAAAACTCCTTTGTCTTTGAAAAATATTGAATTTTCCTTTTTGACTGTTCCAATTCGTACTCAAAATTTTCTCTAGCTCAACACAGATCAATTTGAATGTCATAAGCCAAAATGAAAAGACGTTTAATAGAACAAAAAGGAAACATCCAGACACAATTACAGTATCAGAGCCCAATGATTAATTTTAAATAGGTACATTATGTAGAGGTTAGCTTGTTAATTTGTTTTTAGGAAATACTCTTATGAGAATACAAGGTTTGAACGACATATCAGCAACATCAACAGCTCCAGTAAGGACAGCATTTTGGATTCAACATATTATCCTTCTTTCAGCTTCCATATGCTGGGTGGTTTATAAACTGCTGCAACTTCTGGGAAATGTGAACATTTTCACAAGGGCCTTCAAATGTGATCTCAACAGCTGTAAGAGCATTAGAAACTTTGGTGAGGAAAGAGTTAAAGGAAGCTCTGGAGAAGTTTCAAGGTGCACAGTTATTCAGAATGGACTTTCCATTCCATAGGACAACTTGTCTCCAGTTTTAAGGATTTCAGAAGGGGGGAGGAGTTGAGAAATGTGTCAAATAGCCATGCTTCATCTCACATGCTGTCCTCCCATGGTTGTGTCCAGCCAGTTCCACTGGCTAGGTGTTAAAAGGAACCTGTGCAATATATACCGTTGACATTTTGGGTAAATGTGATACAAATCTCTGGCTCCAGACCTATATAGAACTGGAAAATTCTGCTCATTAATTTGCCTCATTATTTCTGCTCCTGGTTGTGACTCTATAAGAACTATCCCTTTCAAGTTTCTAATTTTATATTATGCAGAAAAGCTTTCACAATTGAGACAAGCTAGAACAGTTCATCTGGGTCAAATATGAACATACACTAAAACAAACGGTCTATTTAACACAAAAGAAATTTTTATAAGAAAATAAAACATCACACAGGAGTAGGCTTCTCTTTAGAAAAAATACTTGCATAGTGACATACATATATGCATGACATTCGTTGCACTGCACGAGCCTTGGAATACAAGCAGTTTCTTCCTACCTCTAAAAGTACAGGATGTTGTTTTATCATTTAAATCATGAGTAATTTTATAGAGGCTTAATAAACACTCGTAAGCTTTCTGAAAAACATGTTTTAATAATTATTCCAGACTGTGTTTATTTGAGGAAGAAAAAACACACAACAAAAGAGTTCAAATATTCCAATTGCATCTTTACTCTTCCCTCACAAAATCAAAACACGTCATGCTCACAAGTTGTGTGACAGGTGATACTGAGGTGGAGGGGTGTGCATTTCATCATCACAAAAGAATTCAAGATGAGATTCTGGAAGGGCAACTGCAACCCAAATCCATATTGGCCTAAATTTAAGGCAATTAGAGATTAAAGTGCCTGAAAGCAAATAAATTACATACACTTGATTTAAAGAAAAAATATATTAAAAAACATACAAACCAATTATGTCAAGGTGGGTTTCAAAAAAAGTAGCTCAAATTTACTTTCTTTTGGGAAAACTGAGATACTGGGGCACTGGGAAAGAACTGCAACACGTAGCAAAGTCAAAAAAAAGATGGGGAAAAGAAGGAAGCACGAATCAACTGCATTTTTTATTAAGCTGTCACAGAACCCCCGAAAAGGCATCAGAAAGGTCAAGCAACAGGAAACAAAGCAATGTTGAGAAACTGCTCATACATTCTCTCCTGTAAACAGAGGGTAATGACAGAACAGTATGCACCTATGTTGCAGGTAATTATGGAAAGGCTAGGGAGCAGGTCAGAGCTGCAGGATAAAGTATACAGTCAAACTAAAATCAACTCAGGGATTTGCAATTCAATATGGTTCCAATCTATTCCTAAGTACATGTTTGCTGTTAAATTATACTGCCAGATTAAAAAATATTATGGAAGATAGGTAGGTTTCCAATGTTGAACTGTAATGAGACAAGATCCTGCAAAGAGCAGATAATATTTATATTTTTTGTTATTCAAGCATGGCCCATGCAGGCATGACTCTCAAAGTACACTGAAATATTTCACACATATGATGCAGGGAAGGCTCCTCACATAGGTATATAGCTTTGTAAAGGTCAGTCCAATAACATGGCAAAACACTAGTAATCAGAAAAGTCCTTACCTGGTTAACAGGACATACCAGTTTGTACTTTGTAAGATAAATCTCTCCCAGGATTATAAAAATGTCTTTTTATTTCTTTCCTCATGAAAGGGTATATAGAAAACTAGACAAAGGAAGTCCAATTACTTTTGAATGCTGTGTTCAAAATGTTTACCAAAATGATCCCAAACAAAAAAGAAAAACAACTCTCTCAACACCTTTCATCCCTTCCTGTACCCCCTTCTTCATCTGCATTTATTTCTAATTTTGTTCCCATGGGGGTTGATAATTTCCCTCGTGGTCAGAAAGGACAATTCAAATAATATTTTCACATTGCAAAAGAACAGAAATCTGTTTTCTAGTTATATTTAGTCTTGTTCACCTTTCTTAATTTGCATAGTAAGTTCAAGGAAGACATATTGTGACAATGTTTTTATTTCTTATTAAGTCTCTATTAAGAAATAACTTTCTTATTCAGGAAATCAAAGCCAACCTCAATTAGCAAACTAAAGCAAGCCACACCAGCTACAGTTAGGGAAAAACCAACGAACAACCACATTTCTGAATGACAAGTGTCTGTAATCCTGAGCTGAATGTGACATTCAGCAAGAACCAAAAATTTGCTGGTCCTTGATATCTACTGGGTTATTAAACTGCAATGTAATGTGGCAATTCACACAGCAACCAGGTGTACCAATTCCATCCCCGCTCGTTCCTTCCCTACTCATCAAATTGCCCTGTGTAGAGTTGCTAGCTCCAACGAGAGACTCATTGAAAATGCCTCCTTTCCTCCCAGATCCCTAGTAGGTCCCTTTCAGGATCTTTAGAAGGCACTGCATTTTCTCCACTCAGAAGTGAAGGAAGTTCAGGAAAAGCCTTGCTTATTGACCCAGCCAAAGCACTGAACAAAAGGATAGGGACTTGGAAAGTCACAGCTATGAAAAAGTGAAACTACTCTTCTCCTGCTGTAGATAAAACATCAGGTTATGTCACACTTCTTCTGCTTAAACACTGCAATCCTTGCATTGCTGATCTGTTGAAGACTTGTCCTCCCTAGAGCTGTTCTCTCAGGTTGCCTTGTTACATAGCCAAAAACGGTGCTGGAACAGGTTGCCCAGGGAGTTTGCAGATGCCCCCTCCCTGGAGGTCTTCAAGACAGGCTGGATGGGACCTTGAGCAACCTGATCTAGCAGGAGGTGTCCCTGCCCATGCAGGGGGGTTGGAACTGCTTGATCTTTAAGGTCCCTTCCAGCCCTAGCCATTCTATGTTTCTATGAAAAAGCTGAACAACTCCATCTGTGAAAATTCAGTTTCAGCCTTTTTCTTGCTCTCTCCAGAGGCACCAAATTACATGTAAAAAACATTCTCAAAAATACATCTGAACCTACACTAGGGCATTATTTAACAAAGAAGTCCATCATACCTACTCTGTACCCATTTGCAATGAGCACAAGGTAGATTCTCAAAAAGCCCATAAACCACAACATTCAGCAAGGTGCACAGATCAGTCACTCACTCAAATCTGACTATCCAGCGAAGCAGTACAGGGCTAATAAAAAGTTTCAGCTGAAATCAGTTATGGACGATCAAAACTTCAAAAGTAAAACCATGTCTGAAATTAAGGAGATATCAACAGCAACTGCTTAAAGAAAGTGAAGCATTATTGACATTCTCATCAACGCTCCTTCAAAACAGCCTAATGTCACCAACTCAGAAATGACACAAAGCAACCCTTAGACAGATCCAGTCCACTTCTTCAGGCAAGAAGTCACTCAAAGCCTAACCCAGCAACAGCTTTTTTGATATCTAAAAGTATCAAACTTATCTTGCCTTTGATACTCACTTTTATATCTTCTTATTTTATTGCTTCATCTCAGCACTTGATAAAAACAGAAGGACTGTTTTAAGATTCAGATCTTCCAGTTCAATGGTGCAGATCAAATGACTTCCAACAATGTTTGGAGACTATCCAAACACTTGGTTACCAAATTGAGAAAGTTGGGGGTTGGCTTGGGTGACTTACCCACTGTAAATTTCTAGCAAGCAGACAGAACATTCCTTTTTCTTTCTTTGGTTAAGTAATCAATTTTTACTTCAGATATAGTAGTTAATAAGTTAGTAACAGATAATCCATGTCCTATCCACATCACTCATAATGCCTACATTATTTGCTGATGCTACTCTTGTAATTGATACATCTCTACAAATTTACATTGGTAGAAAATAGCCCAATATTTTATGAAAGGCATTAGTATGCACCACAGATTCAAGCATGCTGTAACTTTGTAACTTTGAGGACGGCAAAATAAATGCAACATTTACACCTGTAATTAATCTCCAGAATTATACAGATTGGGATAAGTGTGAAGTTCTCTCTAATCAGTGCAGAGTCATATTATTTTTTCCCCCGATATATTGTCACTGTTGTTTGAAAAACAGGTATGCTTTTATTCTGTTAAAATTTATTCTTTAAAGATTTACTCAATTTTAAGGAATTTTATAGACTGAATACAGAAAAGGAAAAGAGAAATCAGTACAATATTATTGTTATTTTCTTTGAATTCTCCTGCTTTGTTTACAACTCTTAATTTATTTCAATTGCAGACAAGACGGATGGGAATGTCACAAGATAACTATAACAAGTATGTTAAGCCTTCTGAATAACAGCTGCCTTCAAACAGGATTTTAAAGGATATTCACTAAACTCTGCTCAGTTCCAACAGGCTGATACTACAGGCTACTGAATTACCTGCTGATCTCTCTTCACTCAATGAGAGATGCAGATGCCAAAAAAGCCTCAAGACCTGGCCCAAAAAAGAATCCTAAATAATGTGGATAAAAGACCACAGGCCATACTGAGGGAAAACTTAACTGGCATCACAGTTTTGCTCAAACTAGAAAGAAGGTATTGGTTTATGTATCTCAAAGCTACAGATGATAAATGACAGAGAAACACAGCCCAGCCAAGTGTTTGAAAACTTACCCATTCAATAATTTTGTTTCAATTTTAATTCTTAAAAATACAACACTCCACAATTTGGAAACTTTTTAAATTTATAATCAGAAAGATTTTTTCATAGGTGATAATGTAAGATTATCCCTACTGCCAGAAGTACCTCTGCACTAAAGAGATCATTACAAGACCAATGAAGCTTGAAGCTGCAACTTTGAAAGCTGACTTTAAAAGTCTCACCTGAATTAGGACTATCTGTAAATTGATATAGTCCAAATTTAGTTCAGGTACATACCACATTCTTTCAAAGAAAAAATATGCTGCTTCTCTTTCTTTAAAGCTGCAACTGTCTGAAAAAAAAATTGAAAATTTTCTTAATCTATAACTTCTATAACAAATTTGCTAAAGTTACATATACATTCATCATATTTGCAGAATGCCAGATGCATCAACTACAAAAATTTTCCTTATTCATGTTGTGTATTTAAAATGTAGTGAGGATATTTTATGTATAACTGCCCTAGGATTCCTTGCTTTTACAGGCTCTATGGGGACAGCATTGTAATAGTATATGTAGCATTTTGAGTTGTAGAATCCCAGGTCATGAGTATCTCTATTTTGCAGAGAGATGAAAACAACTGATTTTTAGGCGCATTTTTGTGGCGTGGGCTCAAGTTGACTGAAACAGTGTTTTCTTAATGTGTGCAAAGGAAGCTCATCTTACCTTTCAGAAACCAGACAAATTAGTATTAAAATAAATACTAAGGTAACGACTAATACCAAAGTAACTATTAAATCCTTGTGTATCTGTCTGTCTCACTGAGACGTGAGTTCAGGACATAAACCAGCAGTTAACCATATCTATCTTCAAAAGCTGAAGAGACTTATTTTTATTCAATAAAACATGGATTGCAAATTGCTTCTGCAGAAAGGGCCATTTTAACATAGGTAGCAGATCCCTATGTGAAACAGCACTGATACATCTCTGCTACCTACAAGCAATAATTATTGAAGCTTAACCTTTAACACACTCTTACAGTAAAAACAAAGAAGCAGCACCATTCCTGTTTTGAAGAGCCCCAGTTGAGCTGGTAAGAGGAGCTGCAATTCAAACCAAATCATAGGATCCTCTTTTCATCGTCGTGCTTCTCAAAATAGAGCACCAGCTGCAGGACTAGCATACAACAGAGAGAACAACATCCACTTTATATAGAACAATAAACAGTGGGAATAAAGGGGCAGGGAAGAGAGAGAGAAAGAACAGAGGGTTTTGTTCATTGGGCAAAAAAGGAACACTGATCACTTCAAGCATTATTTTCAGAAAGCTCCACAGCAGCTGGTTAAGAGCTCTGAAACTAAAGGAAGTAATTTCTTTTCCTTACTCCTCTCTTTTTTTCCTTCACTAACATAGAAGGGTAGAAAGGCTCTTTTATTCGCTCTACAGGTGCCCTTACAATCTCATAAAAAAGAACCCTGTGCCCCATACCTATTTAAACATCTGCTTAATACCTTCCCCCTTGACTGCAGCTTGGAAGGGCCTGTAGCTGCCTGCAGCATTTTCCCTTGGGCTCCTGCATTTCCCCAAACTGCACGTTACATTAGTCATTCATCTACAACCACCTATAACATATAATCAGCAGACAAGCACCAAGAGGGTAACTCCACTGTATGATGTACCAGGCCAGGCAATGCGAGGAGGACATACTATATTACTCATGTCCATGGAACAGGCAAACTACATCCCACACTGGACTACCTAAATAGTGTTAACAGGAAAAATGAAGTTCAAAAAAGGTAATCCTAGGAAAGGAAATCCAGGAGGAACCAGATAAATGCAAAAACAGAAAAATTAGACTGGGACTTCTTGTTTTGTAAAAATGTATCTCTCTTTGATCAGACTTCTCATTGATGGCCATTTGTTCAGACTGTCTCCCATTACCTTCCATGCAGCATCTTCAATTAATTTCCATTTTAAATATCAATAATTACTTACTCCTCATCTACTCCTCACCCCATTTTCCTTATCCTTCAACTTCCATGCCTCATGCTCTTTTCATCTGAAATGTACACCCTCCTAATTAAATCTGTTGTCACTATCTTCATCATAAGGTCTCAATCTTACCCTATTTAGCAACGTGCTACAAGCTCTATGGTGCATGGAGTGTCTCCAACTCTTCCCTTTTGGTTGGCCAAGTGCAACATCTATTCCTTAGGCAATGCTCTCAAACACCACAAAAAAGCAAATGCCATCCACAGGGCTCACTTAACAAACACTGCATTCAAATCAGCATCTAACATGCTGACAGTAGAGTACCTCTGAGAAAACATCCCTGTTTCTTTGCACCTTATTTGACTAAAGGAGATGCTCTTGATGAAGAATGACATTTTGAATGACAGAACCAAAACTACTACTTTTACTTATTTCTATACACCTTTCAATGAATTGTTTAACTTGCCAGAAGCATTTACCTTCAGAATTTTTATTGTGCAAAATAAGAGAAACATTTTGAAATGAAACTGCTGAAAAGAGATTATGACAAACAGGTTAAAAAACCACAGAGTAACATGTTTCACTTCATTAAACAAACTATTTTGACTTGATCCGAATTGGGTTTGGAGGTGAGCGAGCAGAGAACTACTGCAGCACCAGAAGAAAGAGAACATTGTTTCATAAAAAATAAAATAACACCACACCTAGGAAAATGTTCCTTTCCATTAATCTTTATTTAAAAGAAAATATGATCACAGCAATTCAATCAGCAAACTGGAGTGGCTGTTATTTACATAGTGGATGTTATCAGAACTTTTTTTTTTTCTTCCCCTTCACTGACATCTTCTCTAGAGACATCCCTGGATAAGAGATCTTGAGAGAACAATTGGCTTTGCCCCCAAAACAATTTAGGTCTCCATAAAACAAATCTTTTACATCAGTTAGATGCTGTACTGGATATCCTGCTTATCTATTATCCTCTAAATACCAAAGGCTTTGGGGAGGAGATGACAGAAGTTCACGGCTGGGGCTTATCTCTAAAGTCAGTTTCAGATGCCAGTTCAAGGTCTTGACTTTAATCTTCAAAGCAATTAACAGATGAGCCTCTGCTGCACTGGAGACCACATTGCTATCTATAAATTTCCTAAACAGTTGTGCTTCATAGGAACAATGCTGATCACAAAGCCCAGACCAAGCTGCGTGAGAGCTCGAGCAAGGCATTTTCTGTCATAGGGATCTGGCTATAAAACAAGTCTCCATAGGAGAATTCAGAGCTTCACACTCTTTTGAACTGCTTTCAGTCTTAAAAAAACCTCTCATCTAAGCAGTGGCACAAGAACCAGCAGCCCTCCCCAGTCACAGAAAAATATTTTCCCTACCCTATCCCTAAATTAATCAGCAAAAAAACCAAGCCACCCAGAAAGTATTTTTATTCAAAAGGGAGACAAGTTGAGAATTTTTAAGGCATTCAGGAGAGTTTTAGCTAATGCTACTGCTATAAAAAAGGTAGAGGCAACAGTCTCAGCTAATCAGGATTGTATACTATGCCCTAACATGAGCAATTGTCTTTTTTACAACCTTGCAATCCCGAGTTTGGAAAACACTGCACTGATCACTAGATTAATGAAACCAACGCAGTGTAACTACATTTCCACTTCATAATAGAGCCAGCCCACCTCAGCAGAATACATGTCACATTAGCACATCTCCACCTCAAGAACATCTTCTGTCCTATGTAAACCACACACTTGTAATTGAAATTATTAAACATGAAAAAAGTTACGCCTTTAAAACACGATGTTCTGTTCCTTTTGGTGCCCGGTCCAAGGATAAAATTGCATCCCACGTGGTATGGGGAAGAGTGAGACACCTGCAGACACTGCAAAAACTAGCTGAAATTGTGAACATGAGCAGACAACTGTGTATAATTGCATGGGTGAATGCCCAAAATTGAATTCCTGAACTCTCAAAGCTTAAGAGAAGCTGGGAGATTGGTTTCCAGAAAAAACAGTTGATGCTGAGAGATAGGTTACTGGAAGGCAGAAGTAGTCTTGGAAAGAAGGGATTCCAGAAAGAAGGTGAAGATCCTGGCCCAGGGGAAGGTCTGGGGAGGTAGAGGAAGATACTGGAGATGAGGGAAAACATGGAGATCTATGTCAGAGGATACCTATGGACCTTGGCCAGTGGTACCCAAAAACATAAACTGCAAGCAGCACCACAGCAGGAACCAACACAACTTTCTGCCCAACCTTCCCAAGTAAGCAGTAACCTCCCTGCACAGAAGGGAGATCAAACCTCAGAAATTAAACACTAGGACTGTAACAATCACAAAAATAGGCACGCAATAAATAAAAAAACCCCACTGAATCTTTTTCAGAGGTGATATTCCCTTCTCTTCCAAGGATTCTGGATGAACCTTAGAGGAAGAGCTATGGGATACAGAAGGAAGCAAAGCGGGAGAACTGCTGCTGTTAATTTGGCAGTCGTTTGAAGGAGCTGAATGGGAGCCAGAAGTAGTACAGATGGCATCTCAATTCCCCTTTCTTTAGAGGAAAATGTATTTTTAATACAGTAACTGTATTACAAATTTCATATTTTTAGCTGTGAAGTAAGAACAGTTAAAAGGAGTAGTTAAAACTTCAGCTTTTAGATGACAGTCCTGAAAGCAGTTCATTGCACAAAGTGATGGTTAGCAATAAACACATGTAGTTTCTTCAAAGCCATAACAAGGTGCTGGGCAGTAAGGATGCAGGGGATCATTGGCAGGCATCCTAGGGTGGAACACAAAGCAACACAAAGAGACTGCAATGTTGCCTCCATACAGAGCAGAGAGGAAGTGTGGAATTTATAATAAATTAGATATTCTACTTTGTGCTTTGCAACAAACACTGGCTCTAAGCCTCCCCTGCTACACAGCATTCCAGGCAGCTGTCCAGCTTTCAGACACCTGATTAGAAGTCTGACAGCCATCAAGGCTGCAAATCTGGAAGTCTGACTGCATTTCAAAACTTTGGGTCATCTCATACCATATGCAGCACAAGAGATATAGGTGGGGAAAAACATGGTGGCAGTTTAGGTGTTTCTCACCTTCAGCAGACATGCAGGCTGTATTTAAGAGGAAGATTTTATTCTGATTAGGGAAGTCAGTCAAAATCACAAGCAAGGGTTTGCAAGAAGGACTGGCAGGAGAAACTGGGCAAGAAACATTGCCCAACAGAAATTACTGCTCGAACATTGTCTCATTAAAAGGGTCAAGTTCAGATAAGGTATGAAGAACCTCAAGGCATGTTAAAGAGACACAATTTGAGTGCTTTGGAGTTCCTACAGTAAGACAGACTTTAAAACTGCAGTCCTCAATTCCTTGTCAGATAGACTTGATTATGTTAACTTATTTTGGTTCCCAGTGGTTAAATCTTCAGGCATCACAAGAGAACAGAATATTACTTTCTTGTGGGATAAGGTGAAGAGGGGAGAGAAGTAGTTCTCAAAACACATCAGGCATTAATTTTGTAATCTACAGACTACATGCACAGGTTTAGTGCATACCCAGGTCTGAACATGATTGACTGGTCTAGGCTAACAGAAGAGTGGCCTAAAGAGTTTAAAACATTAAACTTTGTCAGAGCTGAAAAAGAGGTAAAAACCCCACCATAACCAGTGGGTCCTGAGGCACACTGCAGTCTCAAGAGGCTGTCACTGGGAGTACAGCATCAATTTATCAAAATCTTCTTTTCTGTCAACTTCTATATTCAGTATCCCAAGCTAGTATACTTTTGACTTGGACAAGTTCTGTTTACTGTTAACCCTGCTGCAGAGTCTACAGCGGAGGCGAATCAGCAACTGCATGTACTGGTGGAGCCCAGAGTTCAGAGCACCAGCTTGATGATACCTTCTAACACAGTTGCATTAGTTCTGTATTTTAGCACAGGGATTTAAGTTTCCAGCTGCCTTCTCCCTTTCGCCATGAGAAAGAAACCTCCAAGGAGCAATGAAGCCCTTAAAAAAAAAAAAAAAAAAAGCAAAAAGCTGAAAGCAGCTCATTTAATAATTTGTATTTTCTGAATGCCTCATGTCCTTAAACAGCTTATGTTGACACAGTTAGATCTATCACCCTATGGTTGCTATGACATCATACATAACAACCATCTCTTACCCTTTTAATACCTGCAGTGGGGTGACAAGAGTCACAACTAAAATTCATATCCATCATAAATAAGATTGACATGTTGGTGGATTACAAGATTAGTAAAGTAGTTTGGACAGCACTGCATCATCAGGGTGTTCCAGATTTATCTAAGCACTCTGACACTCTTCAATTCCCCTCAGCAACTTGGAAAACAACACTTCATAAATAAGGTCCGCAATATCACAAGTTGCCATTCCAGTATATTATCAATATTATCAAGACCAATAACACATATTACCAATCCATATGTTAAATTATAACAGTTGTTCTTGTTATGCTGGTTTTTCATATCTTTGCCCAATGGTTGGAGTACGAGGCTTGAGCTTAGTGTGTTGGATATTTTTAAATACCACAATGGTTCTTTCATTTGACTTGGTGTGAGTCATTGCAGATGACTAGTGGCAGTCAAGCCTGCATATACACATTGAGCATTCAAGATATTTTACTTGGCCAAGCTTACAGAGCTGCTGGCATTATAAATGCCTGTAGTCAAAAGCCAGCCACAACATACAAGCTAGGAAAACGGGGTATGACACTTCAACACACAATATATAAGCTAGACAACTAAAAAGTATGAGACCTGTGAGAGACATGGATTGTAATTTTCCTTGGTTCTCTATAGTTTAATAAATCTTTAGCTTTATTTCGTTATTTATACTCCAGGTGCAGCTCCTGGATTTTACCAGGTGGTCACACTCCAATCTCTCTTCCCTATTTTAAACACAGTTATGAAAAATACCTGCATCACCATAAACTCTAAAGACAAACACACAAAAAAATTTAAAAAGTGAATGAACATCTCACCATAGTCATATAATTTCATTGTGGACTGGTAGTAATATACAAAGTTGGAATAAGAGCTCCTTCAAATCCTTCACTATCTAGCCAGAATTCTAATATTCCAAACATAGGATTATACAGATTATTAATATCTTTCCTGTTCTAGACAAGGTTGGTTTATCTACCAGAGTAAGAAAGTTGACCATAAATCTGAATTTTTGATTGAGGGAAATTTCAAAACACAAATCAGTTTTCATTCCTGTGGATGAATGAAATGGTAATCCTGAACAGCAAACTGTGCTGAATTTTCAGAAGTACTATATGAGAACTTCCAATTATTTCTTCCACATTTGACAGAGATTTTCATTATTTCACAACACATAAGTAGTGCTGTATAATTACATATTACTATTATTTATGCCAGTATATGGATATTCCATTATTTTCAGTGTCCTCTAGGGCAATTTCTAATTAGTACTGTTTGGAGAATCTCCATGGGTTTTTTTCTGTTACATGGTTTGACACAAAAGCTTGTAAAATAATAAATCTGTAGCAGCAGAGATGACAATATATTAAAAATAAACCGTTTCAGAATTTTGTAAATTTTTGCTTGGAAGTTTCATATTCCATTTCCTTTTTTTCTTTAGTTCCTTATTACACAGGTAAAATTTTATCAGAAAAATGAGTTCCAACAAAATAAACTTTGTAGGACATTTGCTTAAACAAGGCTAATAAATAAGCCCAAAAGCTGTAAACACCAGCAAGCAAACAAAGCTGAGGCAGAAGAACACTGAATACAAGTGAGACTGCTCAGTGGACACCAGTCACTGCTGGGCAGAAGGAATTCTCAGGCACTTCATATCCAAGGAAGAAGACATCAGCTCCCTAGATGCCTGGGGAGCTTTCAGGACCTACCCACTTTCCAGGTAACCACTTGTGCAGCCAGAGCTTCTCCAACATACTAGAAGACAATAGACTCCAAAATACATGCCACTAAACACATTCCTAGTTATGCACAAGCTACCACCTACTAGACTTAAAAAACACATTTACAGGAGCAGTGTGGTGCATAGGACTGGGTAAATGACCATCAGTATTTACATATATCCTGCATTCTAGTTAAAAGTTTAAGGAGCAAAAGTGAAAAAGCCCAGATCACAGATTATTTTTTTTTACCCAAAATTTCTGCTTGCTTTGTGCAGCACCAGCTCAGCATGAACCAAAATTCTGCCTCTCCCTGGCCCCTGCTCTGCAAATGAAGCATATACAACATAGGTGGCTAATGAATATGCTGCATTTTATTTCCCAGAATCAGCACAATGTTGCTTGGCACAGGTGCACTTTAACAATTATGAATCTGGAAAGTTCACATTGATTAATTGCTCTGAGATTTTCACATTCACCACCTCACACAAAGACAAGGCAGATCAAGCTGCTGGAAGTGGTTTTTTCCTCTTAATATTTTGTTTTTCCCTCTTAATATTTTGTGCTGCCCTTTTTTTGTTGTTTTGTTTTTGTTTGTTTGTGGGTTTTTTTGGAAACAAACAGTAAAACCCTGTTTCTCAGCATCTATTCTTACCTGTAACATTTCAGCATTTAAAAGCAGAATTGAATTATCTTAAAATGCAGCTCTAAGGAAGGCAAAAGAGAATTTAAGAAAGCTGCTGAAACAGTAAAGTAGTTGCTGAAACACAAGAGGATGTGCAACCCCTCCATCTTCATAATTTCTAGGCATTTTCTATCTGATAGACATAATTATTGCCAGCATCCTTAATATCGAATACTGTATTCAGTGTTGGGCACCTCAACACAATAAAGACATTGAGGTGCTGGAGCAGGTGCAGAGAAGAGCAATTAGGCTGGTGAAAGACCTAGAGAACAAGTCTCATGAGGAGCGGCTGAGGGAACTGGGGCTGTTTAGTCTGAAGAAAAGGAGGCTGAGGGGAGACCTCACTGCCCTCTACAACTACCTGAAAGGACATTGTAAAGAGGTAGGTGCTGGTCTCTTCTCACAAGTAACTGGTGATAGAACAAGAGGGAATGGCCTCAAGCTGTGCCAGGGGAGGTTTAGACCAGACATTAGGAAAAACTTTTTCACTGAAAGGGTGTCAGACATAGGAACAGGCTGCCCAGGCAGGTGATGGAATCGCCATCCCTGGATGTGTTTAAAACTCATCTAGATGTGGCGCTTGGGGATATGGCTTAGGGCTGGAGTTGGTAGTGTAGGGTTAATGGTTGGACTTGATGATCTTGAAGGTCTTTTCCAAGCTAAGTGATTCTATGACTATTCACAGAAGCAGAGACCTTTCAGGTCTCAGGCCAACAGTATGAGAAGTGGGGGGTTTAAATGCTTTCTCAGAAGCAAAAGGCTTAAAAGGGGTCCTTAAAGGGTTCAGATTCAAGTGAACTCCATAGCAAATCTGATTAGCCACCAGTTGACTAGACCAAATGCCTAAGGGATCTCAAACAAGTTCAAATGTGTAACATACTCTATCACAGTTTCCACAAAATAAGGCCATCAGGACCTAAGTAAATAATTTTGAAACTACTGTTAAAACTCAGACCTACAAATCCACAGCCCACTTAACACAGAAAAGTCTGAAACCAGACCTTTCATTTCAACTGTTACTAAATTCAAGGTAAACTTCATCCAGGTCTGAAGCTATGCTGTGATCTTCTATATAATCTAAAAACATTTCCCTCCTGCATGGAACAAAACATGACAACGATTGCTCCTCAATTATCACTCTCAAGTTCAAAATAAACAATCCATCAGAGTATGACAAATGTGACCTTAAATATAAATAAGAAACCAGATGGAAAGCACACTTACTTAACATTACAAGCTTCAACTAAGTATCCTTAATTAAATACACGTGTTTTTTCACATCCTTTGTGTCATCAAAGCTAGCCAGTAGCCATCAATTCCACCACAGGATGCTGATGAATCTGATACTACCATCCTTATTAGCAAAGTTACCTAGGTACCAGTATCAGAGTATTCTTCTTATTGTACCACACCAGGTCCAATTAAGACATTTTGGAGGAGGATGTATTTTGATATCCCCAACAACAACAAAAGAGAAATTGAGTTAGACAAAACTACATGATTTCACAAGATTACAGGAAGAAAATATACATATTACATATACAAATTACATATATGAGAACACATAGGCAATTTTGCCCAGACATTCTGCATTCTTTACTCTAATTAGCATCTTTGGAGCAGATTGCTTTCAATAAACTCAAGAAAATTGAGCTTGATTCACTGGAGACAATCTGGGTTCAGTTGTTAACCTTTAGCCTTTAAACAAGGAAGCTTCTTTAAAATGTACAGCATTAACAAGTACACTTGTTAATACAAATCAAGGTAGCATCAAGATATGGTATTATTTATCTTTATGTACCAAAACAACTCAAAAAGAGGGAAAAAAGCTACTGACATTGTCACTGATTAACGAAGTTAGTTAGAATCTACCCGAATAACACTAGAACAGGGATATCAAGTGCTAATATTCTGCAATAGTTCCTAAACTTGGATAGAATCCACAACACTATTTAACAAGTGCAGATTTATCCCTAGGGCCCAGAGTTGTTGCTGGGCAGCACTTGGTGGGGAAGGGAGGTAAGACAGAGAGGCATCCCATCCCCATGCCAGCTGATGTGATTAGGGCTGGTCAGCCTGCCCATTCCTGCAGAGGCTGCATCTGCTTCTGAGAGCAGTAGCATTAAAACAGAGTCATATTCCTGTGTACCAACTCCAAGCTCCTTTCTATCTGAGGTGAACCAAGTCCTGATAATTCTCAAACATTTCCTGTTGCCTCAAATGACACCAGAAATGCAGAAAATATGCCTGTTCCAGAGGTCAGAGTACCCAGATAATCAGATAGAACCATATACCAATTTCATAAACTATTCTAAAAGATTAAAGATGGTGTTTCTATTTTCCTTTTGTGTCAACTTCTGCATTATAACAGATTAAAAAAGCAAATTGGATAGGAAAAAGTTCTCCCAACTCAGATGCATGTAAGTGGGTTTAAATTTCCCTTTGGGGGACTCTGATCTTCCTCCATCTCAGCTCAAAAAAGGTATTAAAAGAATCAGAGCCTTTTCAAAATAAAAATTTAATCTTAATGCAGAGAATCATATGAAATATAAAAGTAAGCTACATGAAGAAAACAACTGACACTGCACAGATTCATTTTGTTTCTCGTAGTTTTCATCCATTTGACTCATTTTTCTTTTCTGTGCCGAAAGACCTTAGCCTTTTTAGTCTCCCAGTTTTTGTAACTGTGTGGTAAAAGAATTCACCTCATTAATCCAGCAGGAAACTAACCCAACCACTGCAATGACTGTCTTTCTTCTGGGGTAGAGAGTTTAACTAGTTTATGGCAAGGTCATAGAAGTGCTAGAGCTGATGCAAGGAGTACACAAGACCACACAGCCCAGAGAAGGGCCCCAGGGAGAGAAAGGGTGGAAGAGGAGAAGAAAAAAACAAACAACAAAACCAAAACAAACAAACAAAAAAAACCACAAAAAACCACCACAACAAAATCCTCTGCCTCACTTTAGTGGCCCCAACCCACTGCATCATCTCATCTGTACTGTCTAACCACCATGCAATTTCATGCTCAGCAAGCACATAGAAAGAAGGACGGTTTCATCTCCAAACAACTTAATGCCTAGGAGAACAATAAAAATATTGTGCAGTTCAACAGCCAGCTCAGACACTACAGGGACAAGAAAACAGGAGAATCATTGCTGAAGCTTACACTGTGAAGATCAAGATGCTATTGTAACTCCTGTCTAGAGCCATCTTCTGTATCTGATTCAACTGAATGATAACTCAGAGAATTAAGAACATTTTTTCAACTTGGCAGATGAGCTCTTTGTCTAATGGAAATCCATGCACATTCTATAATCACATAGGTAATTGCTAAAGTTTTAAGTGCCTTGTTTTCCTCATACCTTGTGGGATTCTGTGAGCCCATTCTTTAGGCACAAAGAAATAGCTCACCTTGACATATGAGTAAGAAGCTACCACGCAACAGTAGAAGCAAGAGAGAAAATGAAAGCAAGTAATTTACAATTGATTTAAATGGATTAGGAGCACTCTCTACTACTCATATAATCACTGAAACAGACCTCTCAGTCAAGAGCTGTAACATGAGTCAGTTAATCAATATATAATCTGAAAAGCAAGGACAGTGGCAATACAGTCCTTCAAACTTGCAGTGATCTAGACAGCTCTGGAAAGGATGCAGATGTGCATCTTCAAATAGAAAAGGAGAAGACAGAGAATATAGTTAATCTGGTTTCTATACTGGAAGTCTTCTCAATCCTTTTAGTACATTACCTTGATCATTTTTCCAAATACTGTATTCTAGCCTGATTTGTCAAGCTAAAAGGATCCTCATTTCAGTACGCATAAAAATGTAGATTCTTTAGTAATCTAGCCAAAGCACAAAATAATAAAAAAAGTCTCAAAGTCACCTTTAAATACAGAAAATTTAAGCCACAAAGAAATAAGGAAATTAAAATTAAGGACTTGTTAACTCAATGTTTAACATTAATTATTCTATTTGGCAGATCTTGTACATTTCTGTGTAGAATAGCTGTTTTCCCAGTAATCTAGAAAAATTATGTAAGTGAATTGCTATTACGATGAGATAGTTAACTTTCCCTCCTGAATTCTATGGACTTAAGGTATTAAACTTTCATTCTGCATTAATATGAGCTTTCAGTTTAATATTGTATAAGTGTCCAAGAATACTGCCATGAATGAAACTCTGTCACCTCAGAGTAGATGTCAAGGACCTTGATCCAACCCTAGGCAGAGCACACTCTCAAGACAGGTGAAGCTTTAAATACACAAAAGGTGTTTAGGTCTTTGACACAAACTTCTCTATAGCAGTGAAAGATGCTAGCAACAGTTAGCTATCACCGTAGGGAAACGTTGCCACCCTGCCTGCATAGTCAGCAGTAGAGGACGTATTCTCACTTCACCCACTTCAGCACAAAATCCAACTGCTTGCTTTACATTTCTGATCGGTTGCAGCAAGGCTGTCAGACTCAGTGTTGAACAACCTGAGGCATACAGGCACATTCTGTCTCTCTGAAACTCCTCCTGGGAAGGAGGGCAGACACCTGGAAGAGGCTACATTAACTGCTGAAGCTCATCTGTTAACACCTGGGCGGAAGATGTGTACACTTATTTTACTTTGAAATAAGGATGAGTTAAAAAAGATATGACTGCAACTTTCATTGGGAAGCAATGACTTTTTAAATTATTCAAATTGATCATTACTATACTTAAACCAAAAATTATTATTTAAAACACAGTTTTACTTTGAGAGAGATTTAAAAATAATTTTCAGGAAAAAAACAGTTTTGAGAAGCTTACAAGTAGACCACAGAGCACTGAAAACATTCTGGAGCACAATTTAGCCTGCCTTAAAAAAAAATAATAACATTTATTTTCAAAAAACATCCTTCCAGATTTAAGCCAAGGTTGTCACGTTAGGTCTGCAGGTGACTTGAGAATAATGGTGACCCACTCCTCCTCAGGCTAGGGGCCTGGAAAACTGAACTTTGACAAACACTTTACTTAAACCCTGAACTAAATAGGAAGTTACATGGCCACCTATGTAGGCTAGCTAGGGTTAAACACCACTGCATGCCATTTGCAATGAGTTGAAGAAAAAAAATCCATCTAGAAGCTTAAGATGTTTAAGTGTGAATGCCAAGTGGAAATACACCTCTTTATCACACACCAAAACTATAAATGCAAACTTCCTCCTTGTAAGGAGACAACTGTTTGGCAAAACCCCAGGATCCCTGGCTTCCAAAACTCAGAGTATAGTTTTCCAGTACCGACTGGCAGTTTGGAGCAGCCACAGTAATCTGAAGTATCAATACTCTATATTGATTATCTTTCATTTATCACAAAAGCTACTCCTGTGTGGACATGATGATAATTTAGGCCACATTTTCATCCAGGAAAAGCCCATCTTTGTAGGTTACATAACAGAAATTCAAAGTGCTTAGACTGCTCCTAGACTGCAGTATAGCAAGTTAAACATGAAATACCTTCTGACAAGTTAACAGTGGAATTTAAGCCATTCCTCCCACTCCCACAGTACTGGAAGAAGAAGAGGGAGAATTTAGTGGAAAGTCGGTGGAACAAGGAAGCCAACAGATGGTGAGCACATGTATGCCAGGGTCCCTTGTTCCAGTGAGAGTCACCATGTGGCATTGTGACACAGACTTATGAGAACATTTCTCTAGTCTCTGTATACTGCTTTGGAGATAAAGCAGTGCTACTGCTCTGTTACGTGATGCTAACTCTTCAGCGTGGTGTGGCAAGCAGAAGGAAATCTCCTTCCCACTTCAATTTCCCTTTAACTTCACAGCTAAAGGTTTTCATTAAAAACCTATGATTCAATTTACTGCAGTATCTGTGTATGCTTTGCCCTTATTTCCAAGAAGAGAGTGAAATTCCATTTCAGGCTTTTCTTGTTAATTTAGACTGAAACACTAAAGAAAATTAGTGAAAAGCATCATTTTAGGGTAAGCCTGATAACTAAACATCAGAGAACTGCCTGGTTCCAGTGTGCAAGATTCAGGCTTGATCCAGGAATGGAACAGCTACTCATTGAACAAAATGAAATTAAATGTATTATTGCGTATTGCTCCCAGTTTTTCAACAGCAATTCATTGACTTGCACTAACAGAGTGGTCTTCGTTGCCCAATCTATTAAGATCCAGAACCAAACTCTTGATTATTTCTGTCATTTCTGGCAGGTAACAAACAACAGAACATGAGGTGATTAATTCTGGAAGAAGTAGAAAGATGTAGGCTTCCATTGGTAAAGGAGTTCTGAGATAAGAAAAAACTGCTAGTCTTAAGTTTTTTTTCAAGATGGCATACAAGAACCACCCTTTGCAAACTCTAGCAGACTGGATCATGCATAACACATTCAACTAGGACTAAGCATCTCCTTCCAAATGCAAATAGAATTCTTTCTTTCAAGGAAAACACCAAACAGAAAACAAATATTTCTACGTTACAGTTGGACTAATCTTCTAAACCATTCAATTTGACTTCTGTCATATGAAGTAACTTCCAGTTGCTTTAAGAGGCAGCAACCAATACTGCCTGTTTCAATTAATCTCAAGATAAATCAAACTGGAAACTCTGTCACTGGTGTGATGACTGACAACTGATGACTCATTCTTCTGATGCTCCATTGTGGAAACTAGATACAAAAAAGCCAAAGTTTTCTTCCTTCTCAAGTGCTGAGTTTTGGGTTTTTTTTTTTCCTCTATTGTAGAGAAACATTCACAAAAAAATATTTGAATAAAATTATACTCATTACCCAAGAATAATAATTCAAATGCCATTCACAAGAACCAGAATAATGTCACTAGACAAAATGAAAACATTACTTCAAATCCAAACACATCAGGAAAGTCATTAAAGGCAAAATATTTCCTTGCAAAATCTTGATGTTTTTTCTAAAGGCATAAAAATAGAGACGTGCACTGCATCAAATATTGCAACTTTACCAGGTCATTTATCATGTAGCACTTCAAATAAGAAGATAAGTGACAAATTATTTAACAAGCAATACCCTGAAGTAGCAGATCTGTCCTTAAAAGTTTATCCTGGCTTGTAAGAGTTTATCTCTAATGGGATTCAGGACAGTAGGAATAGAGGGTACATCTCTGAAAATTTTTCAGAGCAGATTATTTTAAGTGCATTTTTATATCAATATTTGCATTCAAGCATACCTCTATTTGCTTTCTGACTTCATCAAAACCAAAAAGAATTAATGCAATTCAATCAAATATAAATTATGTCGGCTCTTAAAAGGAGATAAATAACGAGCATCTGCCTCATTTACATGAGACCTAAAAAGAAATAAAAATTCCTAAAAAACACATTACTTTTTTATCTTCCCACCTTATTGCTATGGGTGCAGGTTCATTTAGACTAGTTGAACAAGGCAAATTAAGGATGACAGTTTAAATTTATTTGTAACATCAGTAAAAAAATACAGTTTAAGACAGTATTCATTTATCTTACTTTTAACTAAATTTTTTTTGAGATATTATTCATAGTTTATGCATGTTTGAGATGTGTGCTGTAGAATTTCTCTGCTTCTCAGGCAACAGATACACAATGGCAGACAAGTGAAATTATGCATCTGCAGCTTGTCTTTTCTTTACTGTATTTTAAAGAAATTGCATAAACTATATTGAAGTAAGCCCTCCATATTAAAAAAAAAAGGGAGTGTTCTTTTAGATTTTTGCACCAATTTCTATCCCAAATATCATAGTAGCCAGGAAAGTATTTAGATGTCTGGCTCTGCAAGAAATAAGCCTTTCCCCAAGAACCTTTGTGATCACAGGACAGAGAAATTAGCAAAGGACTTGGAGAGTTCTTGCCTTAAGGGACCCAAGACATTTTCTGAACTAATGTCTTAGAGGCCCAAAAGTGTTCACTCATGTTGTCAAGTGCCTACAGTCCCTTGAAAGGGCAAGGAAAGAGGGCTCTGCTGGGACAAGGTGCTGCTCCTTCGCAGCAGCAACTGTAAAGCTTGATTCTGTGAAAAGAGAGAAGAGGAATTCTCTCATGACAATCTCCAGGACTCAAGCTTTTTCTGGCACTGTATTAATCCGGCTTAAATTTATGTTCTTGCAGGCATGCTGCAAAAAGAAATACAACCCCTGGAAAGAGATACACACTTTTCAGCAAAGCTGCTTTAGGAATCCCTGCTGGAGTAATTTTCCCCTTTTTCCTCCCACCTTCCAAACAGAAAAATCTATTTATCATGACATACTGAATTTAATAAAAGAAAAAAAATCCATCAGGAAGACTGAAGTGGTGGGTTCCTATCCACACGCTGGGAAAGCTGTTGCCAATTTCAGTCTGACAAGTGGCTTCCAGGCAGGTAGCCACTGGACTACAGCTGGCTTAAGGGCAGATACACATATTCAACACCAACAGATACATTTGTATATGTATGTGTCTCTAAGTATTAATTTTGAACAAGTCATCTGTTATAAAAGACCACAATGTTCCTGCAAACTGACAGGAGATTTATGTCTGTGCACATCATCATGATCATTGACACAAGAGTCCATCCACACATTTCATATTACAATAGTAGGGTTTCTGGTTTTGTCTAAGCTGAACACGACTGTACATCACTCCTTTTGGCACTGGATCATTGTGCTTTGATTGTTGTGCGTTTCTCTACCCACTTCTGTCTGCTACTATCTTCCCCTCCCCCTGCTTCTGATAAAGGGCTGAGACAATACACATTCACTGACAGAGAACTGAAAATTATCTCTCTTCGAAACAGTATTATTGACATTTTCTCTGGCCTATTGCAATGCCAAAGGAAAGTACAGTGTTCTGGTAAACACAGAATTAAAAGATATTTTCACGGCTGGGTTGCTTTTTTTCTTTTTCTAGTTTTGAATTTTCACCTCAAGCAGTGCTATGGCATTTGCATTAAGCATCAGGCACCAGCAATTAACCTGAATGAAGATACCTTCCCTCTGGTAGGAGAGAAAGCAAGAATTGCTGCATGTCAGTGGAACCAAACATTCGGAAAACAGCTTTTAATCAAGATCGATACCTATAATGAGAAAAGGGCTTAAAAGCTAGCAAAGCAATAATGCACATATTAGCTTTTTGATTGAACATGTTGATAATCTCAGAAAAACAATTACACCAGTCAACCTGTAACAAACATAACGGGACTACCACAGACACAGGGGGGTTGATTCAATCAGTCCCAAATCTCACAAAAGCAGATACCAAAATACTTCTGTACTCCCAAATACATTACTGCTCTTTTATTCAATGCATTTCACCCGGGGTTTGGTCTCAAAGACATCACTAAAAATTTTTCCTCCTCCTACTTTAAGGTATAATTGACTTCTCTAAACAACACACTGTTATGATAACCATTTATTTTTGTAGGCAAGAGAATAACTACTGTGTTTGCATTTTTTATGTATAACTCCAGCCCAATAATCCTACTGGGAAGCTTTTTAATAAGACATGAAGTATCAGAGGAAGAGAACGTAGTAGCATGAATGGCCTATCTCTATTCCTACTACAGTACTTGTTCGCAGTATCTGAGGTGGGAAACATAGAATGCCCTTTGGGTTTTATAATTTATTTTACAATTTCCTACTAATGAGTATCCTGGAATGTTGCTATGTCAGGATATGGTGCTAATTAACAGGGCTACTTAAACAGCCAAAGTTGGTCCAGATTTCAACCCAGCCATCTCCCAAGACATAATTCAGGTCTCAAACCCATGACATCTCTGTACCTTTGCAGAAGACTCCAATTTTTCTCCTTGACTCTTTGGTCACACAGAATTTCTACAGTTTAAAATCTCTATTGGCTCAAACTGAAAAGAAAGGAAACTGCACAATTTTTCATGACTAATCTATTCCTTTGAGTTTCATGCCATGAAATCTTGCAAAAGTAAAAAAGGTGTTCCACAATCTGCTGCTATTTAAGATGGAAATGAGCAACAACCCTATAATAAATGTCATTTTCACCATTTTCACAAGACCTTTGGAAGTTTAGGGATGCAGTGAGGACAGAGAAGAAATTAATCTGAGAAGACCAGCTTAGTGGAGGTCTGTGCAGGCAGCAGATGTTCCAACAGCTCCCACATCCTCAAACCCCTCAAGAGAGGCATCAGTAGCAGCTCTACATACTCAGATTTCATGGGGAGCAGGCAATAGAGGAATCTGACTCCAACTGTTCAGTGCCGGAACTGAGATGTGAAAGATTGTCCTCAGCACCCCACAGCACCTGAGCACTGCTCAATTCAGTAACTGCATAATGATCAAGGGGCTTAGGTTGGGTTTTGACACCACAAATGATCCCCTTCCTGCTACCTCCGTCAGCAGTGTGACTGGATACTGAAGTCAATGACAAACAAAAGCAGTAGTTTGTCAGATTCCTTCCACTATTACACAGTTTTTACTCAGAAGCTTCAAACCATGAGTATAGCAGAAGATCATAGATCAGTAATCTAAACAAATACCACTCTTTTCTTTTAAAAATATCTTGCAATCATGTAGTATTTAGAGAGTACATGCTTGGACAGGATGTTTCATGGTTGTCTAGTGAACCAGCCATTTAAGGAATGTTATTAGAAGTCATACAATATACTTAATTTAATACAGAATTGAACAGGTTAGCAGTACTACAGTATTACATTCAGTCTCACAAGATACACCAAAGGTTAAAAATGTCTATTATTGCATAGCTTTTTAGAACAAGTATGGGAGTTCTGCTTACAGCCAGAGTTCTAAATGGTTCATCAAGTTTATTACTAAACACTGTATAACTGCAGTTACATAACAAGCTTAATCTTTCATTTCAAGCTCAATATGAATTTCACTGAAATAGACAAAGAAATGGCACAAGTTCAAAAAACAGATAAAGTTGAGTTCTGTTGACTTCTTGATATTTATTGCACGAAGAAGTAAATATTGACAAAGATTAAAGACAGATTAGAAGAAGGTTAGCAAGTCAATATGTGCCTTGAAGGAAGAGAACACTTGATATTTATTAAAGTCAGGGTAAGTTATCCAAAGATTTTCCTTTGCTTTTTGTGAGGCGAAGAGAGCGCTGGCTTACAAAGGACCTTTCATTGCTATCTAGCAGCTCATTTGCCTTTAACCAGCCTTTTTCTACATTTTGAAAAAAACCGAAATATTCTGCCTCTGGATGCTTTCAGAACATTAGCTCCTTCTTGCCTCTGAGCCAAACAGTATGTGTTCCTCTGTCTATATTTTTACTGGCACTGTTGCTATTGCAAATACTGAGGAATTTCTCTTAGCATTTAAGCACATATTAAGGACCATCCATAACTAACAAAGCATGTGGGCACACACCTATGTGCAAGAATAATATTTTCATTCTTTGCTGTAAGAAGATTTATTATTTATTGTTCTAACCTGGCAGATAAGTCAATAATGAAAATTATAGTCTTGTGGCACCCCCCCCCCCCCCCTCCTCCTTATC
>NW_009952577.1:39752-84322 GCF_000747805.2 Chaetura pelagica | reverse complement strand
CCCCCCCGTGTTTCTCTTTATTCCCTTCAACCAAAGATTTCCAAACGCTAGACTCACTTTCAGGCCTAAGTTTATTAGCACATTAACATAGTGGATACTCAGAGATTGATCAGAGATCAAGCTGCTGCTACTTGAAGAAAATTTCTCTGATTAAAAGAGTTAAGGTCAGATCAGTATTTATGAAACCCAAGTCATACTTAGAAATTGTGTCTCTGGTGTTCAAATGGAAATCAAATGAAGATAAAAACAGTGTCTGAACTACCTTTGGTTTCTGCTCACAACTGTCTATAGATTTTGTTGAAGAACAGCATTGGACTCTGACCTCAGAGGTCCTTTCAAACCACGACATTTCTGGGATTCTGCGATTATGGGGTGAAAGCAGCAGGTCCTAAAAGGATTTCTGAGCCATTGCTAAGGAATGTCACAGTAATAAAATAATGCTGTAAAATGGAAAGACGAATTTCTAGTACAAAAACATTTATAGCCTCAAGTCTCAACATCTTAGTATTGTAAACAAAGAGCAATAAATATCTATTTAAATAATACAAGCAAAATAAAACAACAAAATCTTTCTCCAACTAAAACTTTAACAGCTAAAAATTCCAAACTTTTTTTTAGTTATCTCCAGAATAGATTCCACACAAGCATACAGAATTCCAGTTCACAGGGGTGAGATACAAGCAATCTTCCTGTACTGTCTCTAAGGCCCAATAAAAACTTCTAGGACAGCATTTGAAGATTTTATTTCAAAAGTGATTTAACTACAGGTCAACAGAACCCTGTGTTCAAAGCTATAAAATTATAACAAACTCTGCCTGTATCTGCAATACTATATCCTCAAAGTATCTTATAGTAACAATATACTATATATGTTCATATACCCCTGATGGTTACCCTAAACAATTTCAATCTGCTTTTGAGTTTTTTTGAAAATCTATTCATCCTGCAAAGCAACACAAGTCCTTTACTGATAAGCATATGGAAGAACTGTCATTTAAAATAGTCACCTGCCATTAAATAAAAGCTTTTACTGAAGTTAGATTAACTCCTAATTATATTCTTGAAGCTGCCAAAAAATACTGCTGAAGAACAAAATTAAGAGCTCACCAGGAAGCATGCTTGCATATTTCAGCATGTGTTCCAGAAGCAGCAGATGAAGTAAGGGCTGCCCAGAGAAGATTTTTCAGAAACACATATTTGGACTGTTCAATGAATTTGCTCTTACAGTGGTCAAATCACATTTGATGTTGTTAAAATATCTCTAACAAAACCATTGTGCACATTGAAATGAAACAAGTTCACTGAAGTTGCAGAAATTCCATGGATGAAGAGTGGGTACAGATCTCATAAGATGTGCTGGAATCAGCAGAGGTCTATCTGTAATAACCGCCCTTGTCCATCATCCCAGCAGTGATGAGCACTACTTTTTCTCCTTTATAGACACCAGTGAGCCATCCTCAACACCCTAAAATGCTGCATAACCCATTTTATCCTCTATGCAATGTCTTCCCTGTACGGTCCTGCTTTGGCAGCTTTCCTACCTACCTCAGGCAACACAACTGCCAATTCCTGGTTTCTCTGGTCTCAGTTCAGCCACCAAGCTGCAAGGCCTGAGCTGCTTCCAATATATTTCCTTTTCCTTGTTGCTCTCTGCCTGAGCCCTGCATATTGAAGAGGCAGCTAACAGTTAGCCACCAGCAATCAGCTGTGCACCACCTGTTCCTCTAATCTCCCAACCATCTTCCCTGGGTTTTCAAGAAATTTGATGCACCCATAACTGAGTTGGGGATGGGAAGGCTGCTGGAGACATCACACAGACATAGAAGTGACCACCACAGTTCATGCACAAAGACAACAAGGCCTGGTAAAACTGTCAAAGTTTCCCTTTCAGGTAGCTGTTGACTCCATACCCAAGACTCCCTGAAATTTCCAAGTAAAATGTGCAGAATGAGCTGGGACTTCAGAATCCCAGGAGGCTGCAGATTTACCAGCTGAATTCATAGTCCACTAAAATAGGATACAGACATATTCAGCAACAGGGTTAAATTCTGTTAAGTAATTATTTCACCTGTGATCTACGGTATTAATTCTGATAGTCTTATAAAACAAAGTCATCACTGATGCCTTAGAGGTGAATGTCTAAAAAGTGAATGGCAGCCATAAATCCATCAGTATCTAACTTCTGTAGTCTATATGCCAGGGTTTTTTTTGCCCTGTCCTCTCCTTCTGTCAGGTTTTCTTCTTTTCTTCAAAGATTTACTTTTCCCAATAATTAAATTAGATAAATTTGAGCCTAACTGAAACTAATTTTGTATGATATCCCAATCCATTTGCATAAGGCTTCTAAAAATCTCCAAGCTATTTCTCTAGGCAGTGGGGTAGCTAATTATCTAGCTCTCCAAGCAGCCTTCAAGGCATCACAGATCATATGTTTAGAAGACGGAACAATTTCATTCCTTTGCAAAAAAAAAAGTGCCCATTACAGTCCTAATGTATCATGAAAATTCCATGTTTCCACAGAGATTAAGTAATTCACCCTCCATGGAATATATATGATCATATAATAACAGGCAGACATGATCATTATGCCCTGAATATCATCATTTAGGAAATAAATTCCTAAACTTTTGGGATATGCAAATCCAATTGATTCTTGAACTGTGGAGCTCTCAAAATGAACTGAGACTTTTGATAGTATACAAATAATCACCATTCCCCTTAGGCCAGGCTGGGCCAATTTAGCTAGCATCCTCTCACACATGGAATTTATTCCATCTCAACCCAGTAAGACACCTTTTTCCACCACCAGTTGGCTTACAAAAGCTAAACTACTTTACAGAAGTATTATAATTCTGAACTATTGTTCAGAAAGAGCAAAGGATTAGAAACCAAGAAGTTAAATATAAAATTGTTATTCACAGGTAGTATTTATCTACACATTCTTTGAATACAAAAATAGCTATTCAACAAAAAACAGTTCCTCACCACACACACAGTGAACATCTGACTGGAGGTTACTCACAAACAGTTCTTTCAAACTGTGGATGAGCTTGTCACATCAGCATCCTGG
Source organism: Chaetura pelagica (assembly GCF_000747805.2). Taxonomy (NCBI): domain Eukaryota; kingdom Metazoa; phylum Chordata; class Aves; order Apodiformes; family Apodidae; genus Chaetura; species Chaetura pelagica. The sequence continues at coordinate 81,252 of NW_009952577.1, read as the reverse complement.
TAGAGCTCACCAAGATCCAAAACATCCACATCTCTCAAAACATCAGAATTAAAGTGGTGTGATACTATAATCAAGACAAACACAGCCACAGCAAGCCCTGTTCACAGGTTGTTTTTTTTCCAAGTATGCAAATCCAAGCTCATACCCCACTTGATGACTACATGTCTTCCTTTATTTGAAAATTAAGTTTTCTTTATACTTCAGGTGATAATTTGTTCCTGGAATATATATTCAAGCAAAACTCCTTTTAAAATCATGATGTTCTGAGTATAATCAAAGAACTCCCATTCCACAGATGGCCAAGCATTGTGAGCTTATGTCCATAACCCTTCAAAGGCTTGCTTTTGCTGGGTAGGTGTAAGAAAGACTTGGTTTCTGATATAAAGGAGACTGTTACTCTTTAGAATACATCAGCTGATCAAGATTAACACACCCATTAACATCTTTTAAAACAATGCCCATCTTGAAGAGAACAACGTTAATTCCCAACATTACTACAAGAAAAAATTCAGAGTAATTGTCATCCATATTTTACCCTTTTGTTCACTGGTGAAGACACCCCAAGACAAAGAGCTCAGGAAGAAACCTATTCAAAGCACGAGATACATGAGGGATTTATGAAGTCACGATGCCAATTTCTGTCCCAGACTACCTCTAGTAAGAACTTAAACCATAAACAACTCACCAAGGAACATCTACTACATTACATTTACAACCAGAACAAACAAATTTCATGTTCCATCTAAGTGAATTGCTGGGGCTGGCACAAGTCAACAGCAAACTCTGTGCTATACTGACCTTTCTTTCCTTGATGTTCCATTAGACATGGCCTCTGAAGTGCAAATCTTCAGAGTATATGTTCAGACTTGTAGAGACCCAAACATAGCCTATTGCAGTGGGAAAGAACAGTATAAACTATTTTTCTGAAGGTCTGAAACCCCTGAGTGCCTTCACACCCAAGTACGCCAAACCCTTTGCATCCTTGAATGCGCACACAGAGAAGGGATTAACTGACATTTTGGAATATACCTCATCCACTTCACAGCTGCAACCTAAAAGCTATTATTTCATACACAGAAAGAGACAAAGTTCTTGCTGTTGTTTTTAAGCAAATCTAATTTTTAGAGGGTGGAAAAGTATTTCCTCCTGACACTCAAATATTAGTTTCGGCTTCAGCTCTCTTTAACTGTCTCCAGTAATTTCCCACTATTGCCTGCAGACCTACTGAGGCTATGAGTAATCTGGAAGATCAGTGAAGAAATTCCCCTTCCCCATCCTATATTTTCATGGAGCAATAGAACGACTACCTAGCCAGCAAGGGCTTCAATAACACAGATCAACTAAAACACATTATCAAGTTGCTGATAGGGAGAGGATAGGATGCCTTTGGGATGCAGAGAATGAACAGAAATATGAGTCAGAGCACTAGCCTAGCACCTGAGAGACCTGTTCTACCAAAGTCTTCCAAGCCATTTATGGGTAAATCACAGCATTTCTCTGAAATAGGGTTCCACAGCTGTCAGTTCCCCCAGTATCAGTGGAAATAACTGTTGTTCTATCCCAGAGAGGGTTGATAGTACAGATTGTGATATCAAAGTTCAGTGGTCATAAGAGTTGCAATAAGTACTCCCAAAAGTCAAGGCAAGGATTAGTATTTGTTTGCCTGGATCACCCCAGCATGCCACAAGTATTGTAAAATAAAAACTTGTTCAAACTTAGATATGCCAAGTGAAAAAAAAATACCTAATGAGCTGCATTTGGAAAAAATACAATATTAATTAAACATATATGCACATCTAGATTTCTTTGAACTACTTTGATCTGGAAAGTAGGTTGTATGGCTCTTATTGTCAAGCTCTTTAATGAGGTTTTCAACAGTTCATAAAAATAGCAGAAGCTACAAACAAAATACTTGTACCTCCTAGTACATTGGGTAGTAATATATGCCAACTTATATATAATATACCAATTTAATGAACTTTAAACAATGCAATACTTACTAGTCTGACAGGTGTTATCTAGAATAAAAATAGGTCAAATGTCATAAATAAACTATCAAGTGGGTGACATACAATCACTACAGCAAAGTCCATACACAAAGAAAATTCAGTTAAAAGACATGAAAAAAACAGTAATATTATGCATCTCTGTCTGTGGGTATAATAAAAACAATAGGCTGAAATACCAATTTGATTGACAGAGAAAAATTATGAGATTGATCATAAAAGATACATCTTACATCAGAAAATCAGGAAACATTTAGACTATCAGATTTCAGGTAGTTAGTTGCAAAGTAGAAAGCTTATTTTGAAACAGTAGAATAAAGGTAGTAATTAAAATAACATTTGAAAGTATATTTTTTGAATTGTTATAACAAAAACATGCATAGTTTACTTGCACTGAATATTTTTTGCAATGCAGATGTCAGATTCGTGCCACACTGAATTTATTCACTATTTTCTTTTTTTTTAACCTTAAACTTACACATTTTCCATGACGATAAGTTATTTAAATGCCACCCCAAGATGCAAAGTTGGCTCTATGACTGCAAAGATTTTCTTTTACAGACTGTGAAATAATTCATTAACATATTCATGAGGGAGTGAAATAACTGCAGACTTCAGGTGAAATAGTAGCATAAGTATCACCAGAGCTAAGTTGAATAAAAAGTGCTAAATCCTGTGAATGTGATTTCTACAGCACCACTGAGACTTCTACCAAAACAGGCAAGTGTTCATATAAGCCCCCAGGAGCTTTACAACAAAGAGAATAAAACTGCTTTTAGTAAGGACACTGGCCCAAAGAAGTCACCATATGGGCAAAGGACTAAGGGGAAGAGGAAAAAAAAAGGAAGGAGTTTCCAGTCAGGGAGTGATATTCTGGCAAATGAGGGAAAACAGTTGGCTTGCAATCTACGTTCTCTTGATTTGTAGCCATTTCTTCCCATCCTACCTTTTAAAATAGACTACAAAATTCATACAACACAGATACATTTGTGACCAGCACTGTAGATGTTAGCTGGAAAGACAGTGTTGGCTGCACGGCATTTTCCACAGTGGAGTGAGGGCATCCAGATTAATATCATGGGAAAGAACAGTGGAAGTAATGACTGCCTTAGTACCCATCTGAGCTATCCTTATTCCTTTAACTGTGTTTTCCCACATTTAGAAAAGAATCATTGCAGCTACTGTCTGTCAGTCTTACTACTGTCTAATGTCCTAGCTCTTGAGCAGGAAAATTTTGGAGTACTGCAGTTTTGTTGGTTTGGAGCAGAGAATAGGATTAAGTACTGTTCTCTTTTCTTTGCAAATACTTCCTCTCCTTCAATTTTGGTGTTAACATTGCTCTCTATTCATGACAGCACATATGCCTTGTCTTTTTGTCTGTAGTTTTTTTGTATCTTCTATTAAAGAGGTGTAAAAATAAATTAGTCTATTAGCTGAACCGAAATTGTACTAACTCTGTAACAACAGTAATACAGAACAATTAATACAGAACACAGAACAGTTGCACTACAATTAAGAAACATTTTTTAAAATAAACTGATTGCAGTTTTCCAGCTATTTAAGATGTGCTTCTTCCATCATCACCCTCAGGATGGTTTTGATTCAAGAGAACTAAACTTCCCAAGTAGTTTTTATTTTGTATGGGTTTGTTGTTTTTTTTAAACTAAACTACCTTAAAACCACATATGTGCCCTGAATAGGGCAGCTCAGCACACACTTCATGCATCTTCCCACATGACATTCACTGTCTTGTACTCAGTCCATCTAAACATGATGCAATTGAAGGAAAACACATCTATCCAAGGTAATATCCTCCATAACATGAGGGTCAGACTTACTTCCACAACTGTCACACGTGTATATTTGCACATCATCTGACATTTGTGTGTTTTGTTCTTGTTGGTCCTTGTCTCCCTCCAGTGGTGGGAGGATCACACCTCTCTATGCTTTAACCAAGATGCACAGCCAACCTCTGACGAAAGTACACAGCTGAGACTTCCTCAAATTTTTTGTTCCCCCAATGAATGAAGAATCCCAAGAATACTCATGATAATCACATTATTTTAATACTAATTCCTTTCCATCTCCAATTCATCTCTATTCAATCAAGGTCAATCCTGTAGGATGGTCTCCTCTTATATAGTTCCAACTTCAAGCCATTAGCAAATTTCATTAGCACATTCTTGTTTTTATCCTACTTTTTGTTAATTAGTGAAAATAATAAATAAAATTAATGTCAGAAGCAGTCCCCAAGGAACTCCAGTAATAACTTCCCTCCAGCCTTCCAGCTTCCTTCAACACAGTTTCTTGTTGTTTCTTCAGTTAGTCCCAAAAAAGCATCTGTGCTAACGCCCATTCTCCTCCAGCTTAGATAGTACTTTTCTCATGTAGTACCATATGGTGTGGTCTGCTGAGGTTGGGGCAGACTCAGTCTTTGCTTGGCTCTCCAGGCATGTGGCATGACTATGAAAGAGACAGAGGCCACATTGCAAGAGGTGTTGTCAGGGAGAAAATTAAAAAGCTGATATATCTGGCTGTGGTGGGACCTTATCTGTAAGGTTATGTACAGCTTTTCCATTTAACCAAAAAAAGCCCTCAAGGAGAACAACAAAAAAGCCACTCATAAGCACTGACTAGAAGGACTTGCTTTCATAACTTAGCAAAATGAAGCCATCTCAATGGTAAATGCCAGAGCTCAGGGAGGAAGTAAATCATTTAAGCAAAAGAACAATGATAAGAAATGCCAATAGACACATTCTGTCTGAAATTCAGAAAAGCCAACTTGTAGACAGGAGGGAATAGAGAAACATTTCATTGTAAAGAGTTCCATTTATGAGATGTACAACATAGCTGTTGGCACTATCTGAAAGTAGTGGGTTTGCTAACCCAGTAAACTCCTTCTACTACTTTAACTTTTAATTTTCAAAGACCCTCAGTGCTGATTTCACTGTCCCCAGTGCAAGTCAGGAAAAGGAGAGAGACATCTATCCTCAGCATTCTTCAAAACCATCATTATAAGAATCAGGCCCTAAAGGGTAACGTGCAACTTGGTTTCCATTCAAGCCAACATTCACTTGCATAAGCATTCCTGGATCACTGCTACATTTAGCTCATCACCTACATCTCTGTATGTAGAGCTTCTCGGACAAGATCAAGTCCCTTCTTGGGCAACAAGGACATGCTCAGAATTTACTTACAATAAGTAGCCTCAAAAATGTACAAAACCTCAGGTTGATCATGAATTCAAAACGGGGCTGAGATAGGGTGCCAGAGCTACTTCTTTCATTTTATTATCTTTGTCTGTACACAAGTCTTAACAGGAATTTTAGCCCATAGGCAATGGCAAGACATAGTGGTATTTTACTGCAGACAGGGCAACAAAGGAGAGAAGGGAGGGAAGAGGCTGAAGTGGTGCATGAGGGCATATTTTGGTACCAAGTCTGTTATATTGTCATTTGCATTAATCAATATTTTATTTAAAGCTAGAAGATCCCTTAACTACTGCGAAGACCCAGCTGGTCTAAAACCAGTATTACTGTAGACATTTATGAGCACTCTTGAGAGGGGCAGGACTCAGTTTTTGGTTGGTGTTTTGCTTTGGTTTTTTATCATCTTGGGAAAATGCCTCTTTATGCTAGATTGCTTTAATTCTGCCCCCACCCCCAAGAACTTACGCAATTTAAATGACTAAAGTATCAATTCAATCACTCAAAAATAACATTTTAAGTTTTACTTAATTTATCTATAAATTGCTATTGGTTCTACTGACCTTCAGACCCTGCTTTATTTTTCTTTCATTATTGACATATAAAAATATGAAAGGATAAGGTTTAGTCTGTGTCAGTATGCCCAGCTGTGATCTCCTTCTATACACCAATACCTGTACTAACACACATGTATGGCTATCATCAGCACAGATTTGGCTAGCCCTAGAATGGAAGCATGCAGCACTTCAACAAGGATAAGCCTATATGTATTTCACAAGCCCCCTCTGCTTGTATGAAAGTGAAATAACAAACAGGCCTGGGAACAAAACAGTTTCCAATCCTGCAGATAAAAACATCCCACTGCTTAGCCCACTCCTCCTTTTGAAACAGATTACTTGACCTGCTCATTGGTTAGGACACTCACTCAGGATGAGAGCCAGCATCCTTGCTTTACCTGCATGAGAAGCTCAGTGTTCAAGGAAGCATCATAACTATCAGGCAACAGGCTGATAGGGAACAGTTCAGGTTTGGTTCTTTACAAGAAATGTAAAGCAGATCCACAACTGAAGAGCCAACATGAGCACTTGCCTCAGTTTTGGGTGATAACAGTTCAAAATGGTGCCCAAGTTAAGGCTGGAAGGATGTGTTAAATGACTGGGCAATTAACTACTCTGCCTCTTCCTCAGTTTTGCTTTAGCAGAAAAAAAAGGCCTGGCAAGAGTTTCATTAGAATACCTCTGAGGGTATAATTTTCCAATGGATGTTACCATTCTCACAACTATAGTAGACCAAATCCATTCATTTGTACAGAAAAACACAGCTACAACACTAAAATAAAACTGCCAGTTAAAACTGGGCAATAGAGTATTGTTTTAATAGTAGTGAGTGCCTAAAACTATCTTAGAGACTGCAGAAAACGTTCAAGCACATGGACACTATTCACATCACTTTTTAGTCTGCATATGACTAAAGACAAGAGACAGTTCTGCTTTAAATAGTGAGAACAGCCTTAAACCTGATAGCGTTAATCTAAATATAACAAATAAGTAATGAACAACAAGAGAAACTCCACCAATAGCTATTTAACAGACATACAGACCTAAAATAAAGTAGCATTTGATAGGTCAGTCCTATTCAAGAAACCACTTGAGATTAATAGCACTTGTCATAAAGTGAGAGACATCAAGAGTTTTGCAGTTACCTCTCACATAACACAGGCTTTCCAACATAGCCTCATTACTCCTCAGGATACAAAAGTATCTAGGCAATATATCTGTATTTGCCATGGTATCAACAAATACTTTCTTAGGTAAACACTGGCATCTGGGTTACTGTGCAGGAGTAGCTCCCTACCTTAGAAGCACCAAAACAGCACAACACAGCAGAAGGCTAGGGGAATGGCTGCTCACCTGCCACAACTTAATTGCTTAAAGCCAACAAGTGTAAGCTGTTTGATATAAGCAAGCAACATTTTCTAATAAAGATTTATTTGCTTCTTCCTCTGAACACAAAACAACCAGTTACCTCCTCCACAGCCAAACCAGGAAAATATCTAGAGATTAAGCTAGACAATTTCAATACTTGTTTTTTTCTTTAAATTCACCAGGTGACAAGCCATGGGATTCACAATATTACACAGGAGGGACAAGTCAGTTTAACCACTCAATCTATATTTGTATTAACACTTGTAAATACTTCCTTTCCTGTACTGGAAGGCAGAGTGAATTGTCAAGCATCACTATACAAAGCCCTGCTGTTTGTTAATAAGAATGCTCATGAAAAAATTAAGTAGACTACTGCTGTGTGGGAACCAAGTAGTTTCACTACTTTCACCCTCAACTTATGGCATACTTGGAAGAGTAACAGTTTATTCCATGCTGCTCACGCCCTCTTTCTGGCAGTTAACAAACCTTAAAAAAATAAAATAAAAATTAGTACTTATCCTGCTCTTTCCTCTCCTTGGAAAGAAATTATTGATGGGGTAGGAACGCAAACTAGAAATGCCACTGAAATGTCAGGTTCTAATTTCTAACAAATTATTAATTAAAATGTTGCTTCAGACTATGCATTTGTCACTCACTGCAACAAGTTCATGAGCAAAGCTTACAAAACTGAGCACAAAAAACCCAAAACTTGCAACAACTTTCAAGAGAAAGGAGCAATGGAGTTCTATTTGTCTCATCTCCAAGATTAATTTCATTGGTGTTGGTGTCATGGAATAAAAACAAGGAAGTTCATGGTTGCAAAAAATGCTTTCTACTTAGGAGCAGGCTGGATGCTAGAGCAGATCTTGACTCAGTTGAAGGTCACTTCTCTTACCACTTGTACATTTTCTGATGTATCATGCAAAAATAAAAAATAAAATTGTTTTGGTACTAGAGGAGCAAAGTAAAAAAAGAAAACGTTTTTTGGGTCCCATGTGCCACTCTTTCATGTTCCCAGACCTTACAAAATAAGGATAATTAAATGCACAAATCTCCCAAGAGTATTTTGAATATTAATTAGCCAACAAATTTAGAGCACTTTGAGAATGAAGAGTACTGTGTCAGTATTTACTGCTATCTTTAGAAATTCTGAAAAAAAACCCCACAGATTAATTTCTCAGATTAAAAGGAGAGGATGCATTAAGACATTGGAATCCAAAGCGTAAGTCTTTCTGCTAATACAACGTTCCAGAATTAGTTCAAGAAACCAAAATTGTAGCTCAGAAATTAAGTGCAGGAGCTGTTAAAAATAGTGAGAGAAGTCAAATTAAGTCTGGAATAATAACTGGAAAACTTTTCTGGGTCTGTGCAGAAGAGCAACTTTCAGTTTTCTAACCAGGATAACACATAATACAAGAGAAATATAATTCAGTAAATTCTGAAGTGAACAAATTAAGCTGTAATAAAATACTGTTCACTGACTCCAGATCATTCTGCATGCATGGAATGGCTATGAGCAGATCAGCTCCTTCAACTATTTCACTATTTAAAATACAGAATCACAAAAGTGTAGAGGTAGGACAGGACCTCTGGAGATCATGTAGCCCAACCCCTCTGGCTTGGAAGGGTCAATGAGAAAAGGCTGCTCAGGGTTGTGTCTGAATTTTGAGTAACTCAAAAGATGGAGATGCCACAACCTCCCTTCCTGGGCAATCTGCCTACCAGGCACCTCACACAGCTTCTATCTTTTGAGAGCGTAATGAGGCCATACTCTATTCCATTATCAAAATCATATATTAAGATTTTAGTCTGTATGGGCATCAGTAGTAATCCCTGAGGTACCCTATTACTACCTGGCCTCTGGCTGGACTTCATACTGCTAATCACATCCTTTTGAGCTTGGCAGTTCTGCCAGTTTTTACTGAACCTCACTGTCCACATATCTAGTCTGTACTGCCTTGATTTCTGTGCTAGGATGTTACAGGAGAGAGTACCAGAAGTCTTGTTCAAGTCAAGGTAAACAATACCCACTGCTCTCCCCTGGTCCATCAAAGCAGTTCTTTTATCATAAAAGGCTATTGCATTGTCCAGGCATTATTGTTATTTTGTAAGTATATGCAAATTATTTCAAATCACCTTATTTCTAAACACATTGAGGAAAACATCTCCCAGAAGAATCTGCTCCATCTCATTCCCAGGGAGGGTAACTGGCCTGTAGTTTGCTGGATCCTCTTGCTTGACCTTCTTGAAGATGGGAGTTCACAGGAACTTCAGCTCAAACTCCATAACCTTTCAAAGGCAACCAAGAGTAGCTTCACTATGACATGAACCATCTCCCTCAGCACCCATGGATGCATTCTTATCAGGTCCTGTCTACTCATGTATGTCCAGTTTCAGTGTTCCCTAACCTTATCCTCCTCCCTTACTCCAAGCTTTCCCAGGAGTCTCAGAGGGCTTGGACTCCCTGAGAGCAAATACTCCCAAGAAAGACCAAGGCAAAGACAGCACTGGGTACCTTGCCCCTTCCCATATTTTTTGTCATCAGGACACCCCCTTCAGTACCAGGTCTATATTTTCCCTAGTTTTCCTTTTGCTTCTGATTATAACTCTAGAAGCCCATCTCATCCTCCCTCACATTCCTCACCAGATTGAGCTACATGGAGGCTTTGGCTTCCTAATCCAAGTCCTGGATTCAGACAGCATTCAGACAGCATTTTTGCATTTATCCTGGGTTCATTGACTACATGTATTGTATTCTTACTTTTTGTACTTAAGTTCTTTCAAGAGCTCTTTGTTTATACATGCAGGCCTCCTGCCATCCTTGTTTGTTTTCAACCTTGAAAAAGATAATCACAGAATGTCAGGGATTGGAAGGGACCTCAAAAGATCCTCTAGTCCAACTACCCTGCTGGAGGAGGATTCACTAGAGTAGATTACACAGGAACACGTCCAGGCAAGTTTTGAATGTCTCCAGCAAAAGAGACTTTGCAACCTCTCTGGGCAGCCTGTTCCAGTGCTGTCACCCTCACAGAGAAAAAGGTTTTCCTTCTGTTTACATAGAACCTCCTATGCTTCAACTTGCACCTGTTGCCCATTGTCCTATCACTGGACATCACTGAGAAAAACTTGGCTCCATCCTCCTGATACACTCACCCTTAATATATTTGTAAACATTAATGAGGTTGCCCCTCTGTCTCCTCTAGGCCAGAGACCCAGCTCCCTCAGCCTTTCCTCATAAAGGAGATGTTCCACTCACCTAGTCATCTTTGTGGCTCTGTGCTGGACTCTTTTGAGTAGTTCCCTGTCCTCCTTGAACTGAGGGGCCCAGAACTGGACACAATATTCCAGATGCAGCCTCACCAAGGCAGAATAGAGGGGGAGAAGAACATCTCTTGACCAACTAACCACACCCTTTCTAATGCACCCCAGGATGCCATTGGCCTTCTTGGCCACAAGGGCACATTGCTGGTTCATGGTCATGTCCACCAGGAGCCCCAGGTCCCTTAATAGTGGAAAATCACCCAGATCTCCTCTCCAGGATTGTATCCCATGTGATTCTTTCAAGCAGGTCCCTGAACATGCCAAAGTCAGCTCTTCTCAATTCCAGGACTGCCATCCTGCTATTTGCCTTGATCCTTCCTCTCAGGATCCTGAAGTCCACCATCTCAAGGTCACTGCAGCTAATACTACCACTGACCTTCACATTCCTTACCAGTTCTTCCTTGCTTCTAAGCTCCAGGTTCCACAGACCATCTCCCTTCTTTGCTTGGTTCTTCAATCACGTGGTATCAGGAAGATGCACTTCAAAAAGAACCCACCTGGATTACTTGTGTGTTGATGTGTTGCCCCTCCAGCACTGATAGAGGTATTTAAAATCCCCCACGAGGACAAGAGTCTGTGAACATAAGGCTTCTTCCAGATGTTTGAAGGTCTTATCTATAGTGTACTCTTGGTTATGCAGTCTGTACCAAACATCCACAATATCATCCATTTTTGTCTGCCTACTAGTTCTGACTCAGAAGCTCTCAGCTGGCTCATCATCCGCTCCAAGGAAGAGCTTGAAGTATTCCTACTACCTTCTCACATAAAGGACAACTCCTTCTCGTCACTGTCCCAGCCTGTCCTTCCTAAAGAACCAGCATCCATCCACAATAACACAGCAGTTGTGTGAGCTATGCCATCTTGATTCTGTGATGCTACCGAGACTGTAGCTCTACAAACACAGATGGACACTTTCCTGAACTGCAAGCATTAGTGTTCAGGCACTTCAGAGAACGACTCCAGTTCTGCTGATTTTACAGTAAAGGTATGGAAGTTTCCTCTATCATGCTGTCTTCTCATCACTCCCTTATTTGCATGCATCTGCTTGAGATGGGCCTGCTTCATTCACACCTCTCGTCCTCATCTGTTTGTGGGTCAAAATTTCCCTTTCCTGTAACGCCTAGTTGGAAGCTCTCCTTACCAAGGTGGCCAGCCTGAGAGCAAACATGGGTTTGCCCCACTTGGTCAGGTGGATTCATTCTCTTTATAGCAGCCATTGGTCCTCACAGAGGGTCCCACAGTTGAGGAAGTAGATCATAATCAAAGCAATCCCTATGAAACAAGGTCACTCTGCATTCAGCCAGTCCACAACATACACACATTTATTTGGGAAATAAGAAATATTGGTTCCCCATACAGAGAAGGGAAATTCTTTTTGCAGAGATCTGTCTCTGAATAATTGTTTTTTGGCCATTGTCTTCAAACTTTGACAATAGCAGAGATATTCTTGATTTAACTTGATTCTGATTCACACCATGACTGTTCTTTGCCAGAACTTGACCCTTGACTTGAGAAACCTGAAGCTCCAAATGTAAGGGTTAGTTTTTTCAACATTTATGGAAAGTAAATTCAGGAAATTCAGGTAACTAAGCAGCTGAAGAAATTAAATATCTAAAATTCAAGCAAAAGCTACAGATTTTCTTTAATACACTCTGCTGTTGGAGTGCTCATCCTTCTGCCCACAAAGTATCTCAGAATAAATATTCTGACGTAACATTTTCAAAACTATCCCAAAGATCTATAATTGTACTTCTTACCTTCAGAGATGATTTATGCAGTCTTATTGATTTTCAATAAAATTTAGACTCTTAAATAATTCTCAAAAATGAGGCTAAGATACTTTTGCAAGTATTAATATCACAAGGGTCCAAGAACTTGAGTCATTCAGCAGTCATAAGTCTAACTAAAAACATACTATTCAGGTAATTTTGCAACAAGAGAGTCCGGACCTTGAAATTAAGCAAAGTTGGACAGTGATTAAATAACCAACCTAGAATTAAAATTTAATGGTTCCTTACTCCCACAGCCAAAAAAATTCCCTAATTCTGCATTTTGATGAATATCTGACTCCCTTACCTTATGTCGAGACCCCTACCACATTTGTCCCTCAATGGTATTGCACCTGCACACCAAGATCCATTTTTGCAAATGCCAAGCCAATCTATTCCTTTTTCTAGGATGGTCTTTCATAAATCAGAAGTAATATGAATTACACACATAAAAGTGATGGGGGGAGGGAAATACCTTAGAAAGCAATTTCCCAGCCAAAGGTTTGATATTGCTTGAGTTGAACAGCCAATCCCAATTTAAAAACACTGTACTCTTAAATTAAGCTTCTCAACACTAAGTAAAACAGCATAAAACCTGAATGGGTAACTGATTTGTCACTACCAGCCATTCCTATACAAACATCTGGACTACAAGCCTTTTAAAAGAAATAACTTGACAAGAATTTCAAGATGCACAACATTCAAGGCCTTATTGAGGTAAATAAATAGTGCAAGGAATTTATTAGAAAAAAACTCTCTGCTGCAGGAAGAGAAACATGTCATTATGAATTTCACTAATGCCTGAGCAGCATTGCATGCTGAATAGGAGACTGACTGGACAATGTTCTAAGAAGAATACCAGGTGTATTTAATCTATGTCAAGTATTGGGGTTTATTTTCAGCACAATATGCACTGTAGGTAACAGACACAATGAAATCTCCAGCTTCAAGGAGTTCAATAAATTTCCAGTTGTTTTTGTGTCAAAGGGCTGCATTTACAAAAGCTGTTTTGACTAGACAGAGTGGTCAGAATTGTATTTTGAGTCCACTGGAAATTTCTAAACAGATTTATTTGTAATTGACTGACAACTCATTGCAATGGGATAGTCACAAAACTTCATTAGGTAGTACTTTTTTTCCCCCCCCCCGTATCGCCTATAAACAGTATTTTAACCTGTGTATCTGTCTTAAGAACACTAACTGGGTAGGGTAATTTGTCTAGAAATTTTTATGCACAATGCTCCTACCAGCACCAACCTTCCTTGGGCTCAGCCCAATATAAACCACTCAGCCTATATTTAAAGCCCACAGTAATAACCATGGGTGGAAAAGCAGGCAAATGACAGAGAAGCAAACCAATTTGGTTTTGTTTAGATGATCCACCAGGGTCAGAAGCAAAGCCAAAACTTCCCACAGCTCAGAGCAAACCAGTTCCCAAGGACTACTTTTGTCTGCATTTCTTAATTTAAGGGACAAAAGAAAAATTAGTAAGCCTGGTTAGTGACAGGTTTCTTCCTCCCTCCTTCACTTTTCACCAAAAGATACTTCATGTGTTGCCAGATTTATCTTGTGTGAAATTGCCACTGCAACTCTGTCAGTTATGTGGAAGAGAAAAAAGCTCGACAGTGACAAAAACCCAAGCTGTATTGTCCAGCTACGCTCAATATAAAATCAAGAAGAAATCTTTGCATAGGATTTCCTGAAAGGAAATAATCTTACACATGCTGGATAACACATATGCGGTGCAGTACAATGCATTAGGTGTAACAGAAATCCTGCAGATGCAAAACCAGATGATTTGCAAATCTGGAAATCCACCACAGAAGTCCATGACATTTCCAGTAAAAAAAGAATACCCAGAAATATGATAACTCTAAATGAGGTTATAGATCACAGTATTTTTCTATGACAGCTACTGATTAATTTTATGGGAATAATTTCCTCCGAAATTATACACACAGAAGAACTCTATGGAGGTTTCATTGTAGAGGGATCCTGTAGATTACTAGTTTATTAATGCTAACAACATACTTCAGATTTTTCCTTCTATGGCCTTTAAAAAGTGTTTCTCAAACAACTTTTGTTGTTAAAATAGCAAAAATATTGCACAAGGAGTGTATACTTAGAATTCTTACTTAACATTTAATTTCTGCTTAACAGTGCAGAAATGCTCAATATAATTAGACAACTAGAAACTGTTCCATTTGTTCCACAAAACACCATCAGAAAATTGCTATGACCAATTGCATAAGAGCTGGTTAACTCTCCCACCCAAATCTCTTGGAGATGTTTTGCGATTATTAGTTTGTTTTCAATGTGCTTTGTCTCTGGAACTGCTTTCTAACAGCTGTGAAACATTTCCTTCTCCCAAATGAGAGAAGGTTGAGTTTTCAAGGGCATGACAACAGTGAAACACTGAAGCCAAGCGTAAAAAGCAAAACTTGGGGTTTTCTGTTTGCCACAGAAATTAATACTGGACATAAATTAGCCCATCAAAAAATCAACCCTGTCTCGACTAACTTCTCAAGAGGTGGACTTCATATTTTCATCCCCTCATCTACAATTTGAAATTTAACCAGCTGCTGAATCTGATTTATTTCTGAACTGTCTTCAGCAAAAACTTCCTTTCAGTTTGTGATGTGGTCTTTTACCTGCCCTCCTTTCCTCTTGCACAGAAAACATTCTAGCACAGTTGGAGAATGGTATGTTTTCAACAGAAAACCCTCAGCTTTTTAAGAAAGAAAACATCCATCTGCTTCCCCCAAAAATAAAATATTTTTTGTTCTTTTATATTGTCCATCATGGAAAACAGTTACCAATTTGTTGCTCAGCTGCTCAGGGATCACTTCCACTGTTCCTCAAGACTTTCTAGAGATCTCAGACACACATTCAGCCATTGACTTCAACAGACCAGTATTTAAAAAAAAAAAAAAAAAAAAAAAAAAAAAAAAAAAAAAAAAAAAAAAAAAAAAAAAAAAAAAAAAAAAAAAAAAAAAAAAAAAAAAGAAAAAAAGAAAATCAGAAAACCTGGAGGAAAAATATCAAGAATATATTGCTTTGGGTTTAGTTTTGTGGGTGGGTTTGTTTGGTTTTAATATTTGCCTTTAAGTATACATCTGCAGCAGTTCCTGAAAACTTTGTATCAAGACAAAGAACAGAAGCCCAAGACAACTTCGCTACAATAACCAGTCCTTGTAATACAAAAGAGTTGCAGGGGACCTTGGGCCTGTGAAAGCCTTACACAGCTACAAAAAGGTACATAACTACTGACACAAAACAAAACACAGTTGAATGACTCACTGGAACCACAGAGCTTTTACAGAAACCCAGCAATCTTTTCACCAAAAATTAAGCTATTTATTGTCACACAATTCCATACCTACAAACATTAAAAAAGAGAGACTATAGCATCAACAGTGATGATGGCAAAAGATATTATTTTCTTCCTGCTAAACTGATTTTACTTTAAGGAGGATTTGCTATAAAGAAGCTCTGGTGGATTATATATGGTTTACAGACAACTTGGTGCAAACTAGATGATTAATTAAGGAATGATCACACACAGATTAAAAAAGTGTTCAAGTAGAATTTAGATATACAGCTGTAGATCTCTGATGCTATAAAAGAGCACATGAACAAGGACATTTCTTTCAAACGTTCCTCTTTTAAAGAAAATAAAAAGGAGAATATTAAATTAAAAATTAAATCAGCATTTTTTCAGCCTGTGAAAGCAGCACAGTTACGGTTACAACTATTCCCAAACACGCAGCAAGTCATAAGCATCCGCACTTGCTTGTGCACATGAACACGCTCAGAAAAACTGCTGCCATAAGCCACAGGGTATCACAGGTTAAGTCCAAGAGAGGTGGTAAAACCTTCACTGACTATGCCTGGTAAAGATTTAGCAATAAGCCATGAATTCTTCTGTCCAAGACAGTGAGGAGCTGCATGTCTGTGGTAAATACAGCACGAAACTCTAACTAACAAGGACTAATGAGTAAAGGGCATTTTGCTATGGATTGCTTCTGAGGCAGAGATGAACTTTTAGGTTTTGCCCGCTCATGCAAAGAGCAGATAGCTCACAAGTCAAATGCAAGCAAGATCGAAACCCAGATATGACAAATTTTCTAACTGATCTTCATTCTGTTATAAAATTGCAATTTGTCAAATGCTAGCATTTCACAGAAACTTTTCTGACAGAACACAGGCAGAGGCAAGGCTGGAAGTCTGCCTGTTTTGTAACCATTCATTTACCTGGCTCCTCAGCAATAAGGAGCTGGATTTGAGGACTTGCACCTTTCAGAGCCACCTGAGTTCCCAGTTGTCTGACTCCAGCCTGTAATTCCTAAGACAGCCTCCCACTCAACAGGGAATCCCAGAAGCCCACAAAACTGTTGAATACAACTCAAATAATCCTTTTAGTTTCACTAGCAACTCCCACTGATTAACAACAGCAAAACTGTCAGCTTAACAGAACAACAGTCAGGGATCCTGGAAAGCACTCTGAGCTTCATAAGCAAAATATTGTGATATTTTAATTACATGTTCTGGGGGAGAGGGACTGCTTTTTATCCCCATTTAGAATTGTCACTGTTTTGGGATGAAAAGTGGTGAATGAAAATTTAGTTTCAAGGCCAGCTCTGCCAGACTAAAGTTAATTGTTCCTATCTGGAAAACTCATTTCTGGCAAAATCATTTTAGTCTCAATCAAGAGACTTATGCCAGCATAGGGATAAGCTATAATCCTTTGTCTGAATATGTCCTTCCTACCAGCAAAGAGAAATTAGCTATGAGCTATAAATCCATACCCATATTCAGGGTTTCACCAACATAATATTTCAACCAGAGGAGAAAGTCTCGGGGTAAAAAAACAACTTTCCATAGAAACAGTGGTTAGATCTGATCAGATAAAGTCTAAAATTTATTTAGCAAACAGTCCCTGTGCTGGATGAGCCTAGGGGACCCAGCTGCAGCTCATGACAAAATCATTCCCATGTGCTGTAGGAGGATTCACACTCTGGCAGCAGGACATCATACTGCACCTTTGCTCAACAGCTAACATTACACAGCTTTGGTCTTGACTGGATTTTCCAACACAAACTAATATCAGGGTCTTAAGAAAGGCCCCAAACCATAGTAATTTAGTAATCCAGATACATGAGGGAGGAAACTTTGCACCATTTTTATAAACTTAAGGCTTCTGTAGGACTAGAAAAATAAATTATAGAACCATTATGAGAAAAAAGAACTACCATTTTATTTTTACCATAGCTGTCTCTGTGTATGAATAACATCTCCTATGTCTTTCAAGAAACCAGTTTAAATGAAATTTCTCTGAAGCTCTGTTTAAACATTATATGTTGGCCTGCTCATTAGTACATTCCATATCTGACTCAGCCCAAGAGGAGCTCTGTTGAAAAAGCTGACAAGAAAGAAAAAACAAGTTTAAGACCAGCTATCCTAAAGCTAATATAGACATGGATAAAGGGTTGTTGTTTTACAGTGTCCAGACTTGACTACCATAGTCAGAGACCTGGAGAGCTCTTGTATTTAACTGGAGACAAAGACAGCAAGGTCTGTTCCACCCAGCTGGAACAAACTGCAACCTCAAATGAGTTAATCATGGGTTAAAAGCTACTCCACCTCACACCTGCTGTGTCTCCTCTGCAAAATCTCAGGTATCTCATGTCTCTAGCTACTACTCCACCAACTTCCTCACAAATTCTACAACTGCACAGAGACCATCTTTAAGAGAACTGCAAGGTTCCCAAGATCACACCTTAAGTGCACGTAAGATATCTCTCTTTGACCTTTCTTTCTGAGGCAGTCAGGTTTCAGTTACAGGAAATGTCACCTGGAGACTTCTAAGCATCAAATTTTAGTCAGTTTTCTTTGAAGAATCCTTTTCAATGGAAAAAAACCTTCAAAGATCATCAAGTCCAACTGCCAACCCAGCATACTTCCAAGTCCACCACTAAAAGCATGTCCCTAAGTACCATAAGCATCAGCTGTCCAGAGAAAGGTATAAAAGTTCTAAGTAACATGCATAAGGCACTGCATACTTTGCTCAGCAGACTTGGCAGTGATGCCAAGCTGCTGCTTTCCAGGGTCCAAGCCATCCCTGAGCAGTACAGAACAGTGTCCCCTTCACAGTCTGGCAAAGCCCAGCGGCCACCATTAGCCCCAGCACTGTGAAAACACCATTTTCACAACGTGGAGTCACTGCTGGCATTATCAATACCGAACATAGGATAGACAACTTCTTTTCTTACCCTTAAATTAACTCTGCACAAACTTAAATACTTTGTGGCAGCTGGTCTAGGAAGCTAACTTGGCTCCTACAAAGGTGAAATTTTGCTTTTCCACTCTCAAAATATTTTCCTCTGCAGAAACATCATGTTACAAATGCAGCATTTCAGAAAGAAAACAAAGGAACAGTTTTGAGAAAGATTACTTTTATTTGTTGTTTAATGAGCTGTTGTAAGTGGCCCACAAAGAATTATAATGCCTTTGGTCATAACCCTTATTAGTGTCCTTTCTTAAATAAAGCATGACAGAGGTACTTTAGCCACCTGTCCTTAAGGTTTAGTGCTCTATGGGTTTATTTTACTCTCCCTTCCCCTTGCTTGTTTTCTCTCACTGAAGAAAACAAAGCTAACACCAACTGCATCAGTTTGTTTCTCTCGAAGGTGTCACAATTTAACTAAAAAAAGTGATAGGTATTTATGGCAAATAGCATCTTGCAAGACATTTCAACACAAACATTAAATAGGGCTTAAAAAACGCAAGTCAAAGATCAAGACAAACCACCACAAACAGTTCTTATCACTGAAGTTTCCTGAAAAAAAAAACCAAAAAAACAAAAACAAGACCAAAACTCCTCTTGAATACAACAAGCACAACAACAACAAAATTTAAAAAACTTCCAACAAATGCAAAAGTTGCCAAGGTTTATCACCAGGGCAGAGGGCTGGGAAGATGACTGAGAGGCTTTCCTTTTTACAGGTTATTTAAAAATTATTTTATCCACCAGCTTACATGCAGTTCAATATATCAGCTGCGAAAGGGAACTAGCCCTTTTACAGAAAAAATGTGAAGAATGTGCTTTTGTATTACAGGACAGCTTCACTGCAAATTTCTCTGGAACACAGCTGTTACCATGGGAGCCTGCTTTTAATATGCAGTATTATATAATAACAATCATACACGTAAGGTGGAACATATAATGCTATCTATAACCACATATACATAAACAACATCATACATCGTGAAGACTTTATATGATTGGAACCTTAGCTCAGCTGAGATCCCAGGCCACTTCCATATTATCAGATAGCTGCTGAACACTAGCAAAACTAGATTTCCCAGGCTATATTCAAAGGGTATTAAGGACTGTTGACAACTTTTGCTTAAAATAAAACATTGGAATGAGAAAGCACCAAAGTTTTCCTAGCCTACATGGAAATAACTAAGAGATACATTCAGGGAAATCTAATCCTGTCCAAGACATTAGAAAATAGGTGCCTACTGATAGGTTTCTACATCCATATTTAGGAACCTACTTAGTAGTATCATTGTCAGAAAAAATTAAATGCTTTGCAACACAGCTGAAATAAAAGCATTTAGTGTTGTAATAGCAACCCCCCAAATAAACTCATGCCAGACCAATGAATGAATCTAGACCACTAGATTTAATGGTCTGGTTTAGGCTCCCAGAATTAAGAACAGAACAGTGACAATCATCAAACAATGCTGTCAGCTGACACTGCTTCACATAGTGAGTCTTTTAATACTGTAGCTTTCCTCAAAACACCCAACAGCCTTGTTCCTTCTCATAAATTGCACAAGAATCACAGTATTCCAAATAAATTTTTTAAAAAGTTCTGAATTTTTAGCAGCAATGAAGAACCACTGAAAGTTTCAAACTTACTGTTTTCCACATACCATTTGCTTCTGCTTGAATTGCAAAAACACTGAGAACAAGCAAAACAAGATCAAAGCCAAAGTCCACAAGGCAGAAAATCTTGAAATAGCAACAAATCTCAGAAGTAAGAAACAAAAGTCAAACAATAGAAAGCTCAAGGAGGTAACTTGGAACAAATCTACAAATGAGGCTTTTTCTATACCAAAGCAAACAACTTCTGCTTTTCCCCCAGTAGCATTATTCCAGCCCATGCTGAAACAAGCTTGAATTCAGACCAGCTCACACCAGGTAAGCCAAGAAATTCAGAGGAGAGAGAAAAATAAAATTTAAATTGCTTTGATAGCATTGTCATCAGGAGTCTTATTGCTATAAACACACAGCTTTGTGCATTTTTACCTCAGAAGTTAGTTTAGTTATTACTATTCTGAAGAAAACATTGCAAAACTACCTTCCCTCTGCCTACCGCAGTTTGCTGGTGATCTCAGTGGGCCTGTGGCATGAACAGGTTGCTTTAGAAAGTTTTGCAGAGAATTAGAAAAGCAGCTCAGTTACCGTTCAGATGGCAGGTTTCCAAAGGAGAGCTATAAAGTGAGACAGAGCCTCGCAGTATTCAGGGCTGAGAGTAGACAACCTCCACCTGTGCTGGGTGGAGGAAGCCTTTGCTCCCATAGATCTAGCTGGCAAGTTAACGCACCCTGGCACTCCACCTCCTGTTGCAGGCAACAGCTTAAAGCCACCTGTTAGAATTCCAAATTAGGCAAATTAATTGATTCATTTTGACCCAGGTGAACAGGTTTGTATTCACACTAGCCACATCCTGACCATTAGAAATAGGTACTGGTGGCAGACAGGAAGTTACAAGGCAGCTCAGGGTCAATAAAATCCATCTACAGCCTTGTAAATGTGGGACAAACCTCTTGCCTATGGGAAAAAGGGACAAAGTAGCTCTAAACACAGAGCTCAGAGAGAGGCCCTGGGCATGTGTTAGAGAGTAGGTAAAATAAAGTTACAGGTGACTCCAGCAAAGCAATTCAGAGTCTCTGCAGTGCTCAGTGTTGGAACATGCTCACTGAACCCAAGTGCAGCACAAGGTCCTCAGAAGGAAAGCTTTCTCTGCAGTGCTTGTGAACACACACACGCTTGGCAGTCCAAACACTCTTCAGATCCCACAGCCCAGCATCAGAGGAAGCAGGCTATACAAAAGAACAGATTCCATTTCACCTATGAAAGAAAGTTGTGGTAGTGACTCAAATAAATCCTCTTTCCTTTGAGGGAATACTTAAAAGAATAAGCAGCAGTTCAATAGTAAGAGCCATGGGTCTGCTGATTAAAGCTGTAAGTTTCTGCCAGTGCCCTAAAGGCCCAGCAGCCATTGTCTGCACTGATCAGTTTACAGAGAGCTGGGAACCTGTACTGCAGTTGTGTGGGAAGTGCTTGGTAGACAGCAGGCAAAGGGTTAAACACAAAAGTGCACAGAAATGGAAATATTTTGTCCCAGGAGGCTGACACACACATCCTAGAAACCTTCAGACTGCTCAGTGAGCCAAATATCAAATGACCACCTTTGTTTTCATTTGCTTAATTAGAGATGACAGACAGTTGATAGATGCTTAATGTGATGTCTTCAAAGCTCCATTTAATTTTGTATATCTGAACAGCTTCATGGCCCACTTTTTTAATTGCTGTTTCTAATGGAGGTGGGAAGGCAGATGAAAACTGCTAAGCTCTGAGACAGTGAAGTCTATTCAGCTCCTGTTGTTTTGCTATTTATTTCCAGAGTGGAAGGACATAATTTGTGGCACTTCACCCTGCCATGCACATTCAGAATAATTTTCTTTAATATATCACTCTTCAGAGAACAGACTCATCTTGCATTTTAAAATACTTCATTTGCTGCTGTTTCATTAGGTACCCTTGGAAGGCTGGAGACCTGAAATCTACCCACAGCTGTGGCCTAATCCTGGCCCATGGAACAATCAGACAAACCTCTCAGGCTCCATTGCTTAAATTGAGGAGAACCTGGCCACTGAGTTCTTGTATGCTCTGTAACAGATCACAGCAAACAAATTGATTTTGCAGTGGTCAATGCAAATTGGCCTGGACTGACTTTCAGGACATGATCAGCAAGGGGAAAAGGAGTGAAGAATTAATATTTTAAGAGGACTAACCATTAGTAGCTTTCAGCTTTCTCAGACAGGGAAGAAAATTGACTTAACATCTTTCATAGCCTTTCACATAACACCCAAATTGTATGTACAGCCAATGTTGAGCACCTACCCCACATTTGTCACATTTTAAAAGAAAGAGATACCTCCCTATATGTGTTTTCCTACTGTCTTCCTCTAAAGCAGATACTCATCCAGCACATTGGTTTTGTACAGGGGTCCGAGCTGTAATTTGGGTGCCATTCTGGCACACTATAAAGTCAGTCTAAACATGTCTCACCCATAGTTGTGCATTCTCTGAGCCTGTTACCTACAAGGCAAACTCCTCCACTAACAATAGCCCTTAACATCTTAATTTCCCTCTACGTTCTACAACCTTGCATTTTCAGTCTCCCCTCAGAGATGGAAAAAGGACCCACATTCCTGTATTTCTCTTTCAAAGGTTAACTGTGAGGTAAAGCATAGCTGCAGTTCCACAGCACTGCAGGGGGGGAAACAACAGGAACAAATGAAAATATGAGTTGGGAATAAGAAGAAATCCCTTAATCTAGTTTAGCTTGTTTCATCTTTTCTCCTGCTGCCAATGAAGAAAGCCATCACCTCAGGGGGAAAAAATAATAGTTCAATAATCCCAGTTTATTTCTGGGACAGAGAATGAGTCCCTAAGATATTTTGTGTCAACTGGGTGCCATTAGACCACTGCCAGCCAACCTGTGACTAATTTAAGGAAACACAGGTGCAGCAATCACCAGCCAGCAGGCACCCAGGCAAGATGGGCTCACTGCTCCAGAAAGATGCTGCAGAAAAAAATGTGCATCATTTCAGGCAGTAAGATGGTAGAAAGAAACAGACTGCAAAAATTTGACAGTCACCTTTCTTATACCTGTCTAGGTCCTCATCTCTAGGGAGACTGTGCTCTCTGCTTTCTGTCATTTCTATTTCAAGAGTTTACTTGAACTAAAGCTATGATATTGAGACTATACTCAGATCATTCATCTTAATCCCTGACCTTGAGGCTTGGGGATTTTGTGTGCAAATGCACATCACCCATTAAAAGCCAGCTGAAAATTAGTTTTGAGAGTACAAGACCCTCTCGTTCTGCAAAAGAAAATTGTGGAATCAGTCCAAGCCTTTTTGCTTGAAATTTATACATATGTACAGCAGCTACTTGCTTTAGCATGGTGAACCATAATGATAATGTAGGTAAGACTTTTCCTTTACAGGTTTTAGGTAACATGTTTTCACCTAGTGATGTTTGCAGTATAGTTTCTCCCAGCACTTCTAATGTTGTTGCTCTTCTCTTACACGAGAGATGTTGCTCAACTTGCCACAACCCCTTGCCAAATATCTACTGCTTATGCTGAATCAGTAGCATATCCCAGCAAAGTATTTCCAGTACTGATTCCAGGATTAGCATTAAGAATCATATTCTTATACTACACAAAAATAGGACTCCTTTCATCCACCTCCTGATTCTTTAATTCATTGGCATTTGCACTATTGAAGTTTTTTTCTATAGCTTTGAGGGCAGAATCACTTTCGTTACTGTTCTTAAAGCTGAGGTGGTCACAATGACATCTCCAGGATCTGGGGCTTTATGAAAAGTCTTACTGGGGTACTAAGAAACTCAGGATAAAAACTGCCTCCATCATGTTTGTGTTTCCTCCAGTGTCACTGATGTGGACTTGCCTGCAAACCTGAAGTAAACCATAAGGAAATAGCCACCAATGCAATGCAGAAGGTCTGATTATCTTGAACATAATAAAATAAAGAAATAACAAACTCCTATGTTTGATGAACTATAACCTATTGTAACAATTTGACATTCAATTACATTATTTTCCCTGGGTATTGGTATGGACCCCTCAGCACTATTTAAGCATCCTTATTTTAGCATTTCAATTGTTTGATTTCTGAAGTACCTCCATGTGCAGAAAATCTACATGTAGAGAAAGCCACACATATATATGAATATATATATATCTGTATGCATACACACACATATCCATACTATTTTATCAGACATCAGTGTTATAAAACTTATTAAAAGCACAGCAGAAGCCTGTCAGTCAAAGAGCTGGAAATGACAGATTTTGATATTTCCCCCTCACTAAATCTGAACACATCACTTTGAGACAAAAATAACGCCTTTCTTGGTTTATGTTTTATGCTAAAATCAGTTTTGGTGGATGTGTGTTTCATCAAAAATGTTGATTTATTCTATTCTATAGAATAGAAATAGAAAATTCTATATTCTCTTCCTAGCTTATAGACTTAAATAACCTTGTATGAATCACTTAACCTCTTTTTATCTTGCTTAAAATACTAGAAAAGAAAAAAAACAATATCCTCATTAGAAGCTGTTCACAAAGCCTCAGGTAGAAAGACTACATATATATTTGAGGTTTAGTTTGATGTTACTGATACTAAGAGGTCATAGTCATGTGGGGACTTTGGGAACAGCTGATTTACCTGTTGGCTACTTCCATTACAGCTGTGTTGTAGTAATTAATCCAGTGATTGCTCTTCATATGTCATTGGGCAACACTTTAAACCAACCCAGAGGACTTTGCACTGAAGTGGATCAGGAGAGCCCATGTTACAGCAACTCTGCTTCAGGGACAACAGCAAATAGGCAACGATCACGACTGCCATTATTCAAGTTCTCATGGGGTTATGCCCTTTGATCAGGTACAAAATACAATACATGAGCAAGCAGGCAAGCACTTTTCCATTTTTTCAGTGTTAGTGAATACATAATAGGAAGTACTGTGCATCTCTTTTTACACCATTAAGCAAGGATTAATGGTTTTTTACACTTACTCATTTCCACTGGGAGAGAAAAAAACAAATCTAAGGAAAAAATTATCTTCCAATAACATGAGCTCTTTCAGTATGTTTTCACACCATTTGGGGCTTATTTTTTTCCTAAAGCACTCTCACTTTATAGCTAGCTTGACTGAAACAAACCCTTGCTATAAGATTTTTAACATAAGAAGTTGAATATTTCTGAATTCTTTCTACCTGTGCCCTTTACACTCACATGTGAAGAAAACACCAGGCTTTTCTATTCATTAAAACAGCAGCTGAACCTCTGGCTGCCATTCCTCTTCCCCAGGTAACTTCTTGTCAGACCACTGGTGGTACATGCTCAGATCTGAATCTGACTATTCACTTCCATGGCAGTTCAACCCTTCTCTCCATTTTGTGGAGTAATTTGAAAAAAGCAGAAAACAGTGCAGTGGGCAAGATATGTAAATACAGAAAGACGTCCAGAGCAGGGAACATCTTTTAGTTTTAAGACCGTGCAGTATTGTACAGAGTACGGCTGGGAACACCATAGAAGTGCATGTTAGTAATATCACAGAATCCTCGGGGTTGGAAGGGACCTCGAAAGATCGAGTCCAACCCCCCTGCCAGAGCAGGGTCACCTAGAGCACATCACACAGGAACTTGTCCAGGTGGGTCTCCATCAAGGGAGACTCCACAACCTCTCTGGGCAGCCTGTTCCAGTGCTCTGTCACTCTTAGTATCTGTCATTATCTCAATATCTGAGACAAAGTTTTACAGATAATAATAGGACAAAAAGTAAGTTTTCAGCATCTTTTGCTTCTCTGACAGAGTATACAAGTTACAGTAGATAACATCAACCCAAACTCTTTAATATTATAACTGGTTTAATTACATTGATATTTTAAAATAGTTCTGAAAAAAATATACACAATTACTTTAATGACTACAAAATGTAATAATACTTTTCTCCCCTACTGCAATATATCAAACTCAAGGACAGTCTAAGACAAAAGTTTAATTTTCTTCAACCCTTTTATTTTAGAGCTTCTCAAGGTTGTGATGTTGACGTTTTGGTATCTAAAGAACACAGAAAAGTCACATTGTAAAAATTATCACTTCAGTGCTCTGCTCATTCTTCTCTTTCATGGCTTCCTTTTGGAGAGTAAAAAGCAGATGCTGCCTCCTTCAAAGAAGGACTTGTGTCAACTCGTCCCTTCTTCTAATGTTTTATACTTGGAGTAAAAAAAATGCTCAACACGCTGCCCATGTGGTGATTGTCTGAGGTAAGTGCTGGACTGGTTCTGTACCTGATATCCAACTCAAAGGCCAGCCTTTTCAGGCAGCTTCCAAGTTTGGATGGTTCTGGTTCTAAATAACTAGGTCCTGGTTTGCCATCATGGCAAACAAGTAGAAATCTACTCCAACCCAGTCACTGCAGGTGCTCACTCTCCCTGAAAAATCAGGTAATCTTCTGTTAAGGTCACACAGAGCAGCAATAACTGAAATTAAAGCATTCTTTTTGCCTTTTTTTAAGAAGCTCCCCACTTTTGCAAAAAATATTTCATTCAAGTATTTTCTTTACACTTCAGAGGCTTAAAATCTATGTTCTCCTCCTCTCTATAGTCAGAAGAATAAAACCAGCATTTTTTTCCCTTCAAGATTTCTTAAAACTATCTGCTAAGCCTTCTTTCATGTTTACCCTTTCATGAGAAACACCCAGAAAAGAGCTTGAGAGAATTCATGCAAGAGTTCCAAGTTTTCCTGCAGTGAAGGAGTGCAATTCCTCCAATGATGGAGTCATAGCATTTGACAGAATTCTTGTGTATTGCTAAGTAACAGTGACAGAAAGCAGCACTGCCTGGGCCAGTAGCAGGCCACTACATCCTCCCCAAAAGCAACAGCACAGTAGGCATCATAGAGCATGGCTGACTAAAAACTGGTTTGGGCAAATAGAAAGTGTGCAGAAAAAAAATAGTTTCTGTTTTTATGTGTATGCTTTATAAAAGTGTACAATAAGCAGGGAAAAAATATTGAATGAAATAGAAATAAATTTTCAGTCAAGCTGACAAGTTACAATAGATGTGAAAGTTTTGGTTTGTTTGGGGGTTATGACTTTTGCCTATTGCTTTTCTCTACATCTTGCCTAGGTCAAGTCTCTTAAACACTTAAAAACTATTTCCAAACAAAAACTCAGCTTTACAAAACAAATAATTTTAGCATTCTAATATCTGCATCTTTTCTCCTCACCAAAACCATTTGCTGTTTTTGACCTGATTTCATAAATGATGTTTCTATGTCTCCACACAATTCCAGGACTGAGTGCATTTACCTATTTACCTGAGGGTAAGGATGCCCATACAACCCAAGGTTCTTTGTCTTCGCTTTGGAAAAAGAGCAGTTTCTATGGAAACTGAGGCAGGGTCCCAGCACAGCTGGTCTGAGCAGCACCACAGGTACCCAGGTCCATCCAAACTCCAGCAGGTCCTGGAGGTGGCTCAGAAGAAACACTTTCTGCGTCCCCAGGAAGGTTCTCGGGCTAGGAGTATAAATAGATAGGGAGCTTCGCAAAGTTCAAAACTCAGACAGTGAATTTAAGGTTGTTGTTTTACTTCTAGTGGATTTCTGTATATTTGTAGATTGGTTTTCAGGGTTTTTTTTTTCATTACAGCACTTTACTGGAGGCAGACAAAGGAAGGGGAGAAGGAAAAGAAAAAAGAAGCTGCAGAAACCTCATCACTGGAAGTGTTCAAGGCCAGGCTAGATGGGGCTTTGATCAGCCTGGTGTAGTGGGAGGTGTTCCTGCCCATGCAGAGGGGTTGGCACTAGATGATCTTTAAGGTCCTTCTCAACCCAAACAATTCTCTGATCTGCTTTTCCTTCTCCATAGGAGCTAATGGAGTCCACTCCCTCACACAAATGGGCTGTTTTGAAACAAGAGCTTTTCTTCTGACTCTACCATGATTTTTCCTCTGTACTGTGGCCAATATCTGTCCAGATCGTCTGATGTATCTTTGGCAAAAAGCTCAGGTCTGCAGGAGCCATGCCTGTATGCATGGCCTCTCCTGCACAGCAGTGGTTCTACAATATAGCAGCCAGTTGGGCAAATGCATTAGATCCTTCTAATTTCTGGTTTTGGCAAAGGTTAACAGAATCAGAAGAAAGAGACTGGATCAAAGTGGAAACAATGGAAGGTGCTATGCCAAGTGTAGCTTACACAATAACTGAGTCAGAAAACAGCTTCAGCCATCTGCTTCAGACATTAAACATATATCATTCCTAGACTCCCTAGAGCTAAAAATGAGGGGCGAGAGGGAGAAGGGTGTTGAAAATGATCTGTCTCATCAGACCAAATTATGTCGATGAACCCAGCGCCAAAAAAAAATTGAGTGCATTTAAATTGGCCACTAAACCCACAGAACTGTGAGTTTGCACCCATCAAAAATTTGGTCACAGACTGTTTCTGGTTTGCCATATCTCTGCCTGCAGAGAAGCCCATGCTGTGGTACGTGTGATGAATTCTTATCATCACAGGATGGGCAGAAATCCAGTCACTCGGCACTGGACAAGGCAGGGAGAAAAAGAACATTTTCATTTCATTTGCTTTGAAAATATTTATATTGAAATTATTATAGGTTTATTTCGTAACACAGCCTCATAATTACTACTTCTAAAACAATGCATTTATTCTCCAGAGAATCAGAAAAATGTGCATGTGGATCAAGCTACATTTATAGAATATCCAGACACATTTCTGAAAAGGCAGAGGGACATATTTGTGGATTTTTTTCTTGAATGCTTTGTACAGAGGCAGCAACAAATCACTTATGTACTTTGTGTAACAATAATAATTAGGTCTTATATAACCCAACAGAGAAAGCTTGCATGGATACTAGCACAGCAAATTAATCAGAGGTCCTTGTGGTCTAGATGAGTTAAAGAAAGATGCAGTGTGCAAAGACTGGACAGCTCATAAAACCTTCTAGGACCAAACCTACAAAGTGGGACTCAGCTCCTGGTGTGGGGTTGTTGGGAATGCCCTACTCTGTTCTGATCACATACAAACATAAAAATCAAAAGGTTCCTGTCATTCTCATTCCTAGCATCTAGGGAAGAAATCCCAGTATGTGAACCTGGGGATCTCTCATGTCATTCCCCAGAGGGGATGAAGACTGCAGAAGACTCCACATGCCTGCTGCACGAATGTGTACCTGCTGTTAAAGGAAGACTGAAGAAACACTTTACAGCACTTTACTTGAAAGTCTAGATGTCAACCATTTTCCATCTGACAGTGCAGACATCACATGTATGTGAAGTTGTCCAAATTTATTCCAGAAAATATATTTCTTATTTTACAGAGTGTTCTGTGGCTTTAACCTGAGCATAATCACTTCTGAACATCTGAATGCACTGCCCTTGCCCAATACACAGGACAAAGGTAGGCCTAAGACCACAAGCCCCTCTCCTACCATAAAGCCTGTGCTAATTAGCCTTGTGGATACAACTCAATACCTGCTAGAACTGCAGGAGATCCATGGAAACATTTGCTCACAATCATCTAAAATCCAGCAACATTTACAATCCAAAATGCCTCCCTCAGAACAAGTGTCTTTGCACCTCAGCCCATATTTCTTTAGGATCCATTTGACCTTATGCTGTAACAGATGGCAAACAGTATTTCTCTTCCTCCAGCACTGTGCCCAAAACCTAGGGAACCAAGAAGCACAAGACATAGGTGTAGCAAAATTACCAGGGCCATCCTTGAATTAGAGCTAATAAACCCAGATTGTCTCTCTATGTAAATACACAGAGCATAATTTAATTGTCTTGGATTCTTCTGCTACTTAGATGATCCCAATCCATTGTCATTCCAGATGATGAGGCAAAGGATTATATTAAGTTAAGCTAGCCAAGCAATTATTAGTCCCAGAACTGGACCCACTTTGGAGTCCTGTCAATGCTGAATACTATAGAACTCCTTCAGGCACCTTAAACATGATGCAGCCCTGTCTACTTCATCTTGTAACACATTTCCTTCCATGTTCCCTCTCCCTTTCTAACAACCACACTGTTTCCTGCTCATTAGTTTAAATAATTTTGTCCATGCAACATCAACAACATTCTTTGCCTTTGGAGAAAGTGTCAATTGATTTGGTGCTTGGTTGGTATGCCTACATGATCTTTAAATCAAAATAATTGCAATTTGAAGATAGAAAAATATATTCATATACTAAAGAAAATATTGGACATTACTTCTCTCTGATCCAGCTGAGTTCTCCTTTGGCCAGAATCAAGAAAGAAGGATCTATTGAACATAGATATTTTTTTCTCTCCTTTCTTTTCTCATTTTCACCTATAGAGATATTTCTCTCTTGTGCTCATTTTTGAAAATAATGAAGAATTGCTTCCATTCTCAGCAATGCTAATGCTGGCAGTAAAAGCACATATAAGTGCACCCCTGACTGCTCCCATCCTTTTCCTGGTCAAAAGGCAGTATTTGCCAGAAAATTCATGAACTTTCAACAACATGCTCTTATTGAACTGGAGACTGCTGGAAGCATCAGAGCATGGGGACTTTGGCTCACAGATTCAAAATCAATCTTTGCACTTCATAATACCCCCAGCTAGCTAAGCAGTGTTGGAGTGTCCAGACCAGCCTGGCTCTTTCAAAGTTCATGGCAGAAAACAAAAGCCACACTGCTTTATTTCTATCTCTATCATAGTAGCAGGAATCTTTTTCATGCACCAATTTGAATTTTATGACTCCTTAGTTGAGCACCTGTGCCTGTGCATTAGCCTGAAACTCTGAAGAAAGTATCCTGGTGTGCCTACAGTTACTTAGCCTGAGACTGAGCCAACAAACAACTGCTAGCTTACTTTTGAGAACCATGACATAGTAAACTTGCCATTATGAAAGCAATTTGGGTACTCAGTGAACCACACTACACTGTCTGCCAGTTCATGCATAGCACAGGTAGCACTGTGTCAAATTATACATTACAACTACCTATGGTACCTCTCATTTATAACATCACACTTCATTATGTCAGGTTACACAGTGTCACGCCCCATCATTTTATCCAAAGGAAACTCATGCCAGACAGAATTGCAATGATAACTTCCATTCTTTTTTATTTCATTTAATATGAATGGCGTATCTGTAGTACCAGTAACCTCCCCTTCCATGTCTGAGGACCTCTCAGAGATTTTTGTTTTCTTTATACAAACTCTAGAATCAAGTATGTAATTTCTCATCTCAAAATGTGTGCTGCCAGTTTAATAAGTCCTGTCATCCAGTCCCTCAAGAATGTCTCCTGAAAGAGCACATATGCAAAAAGATATTTATTTTCAAATCAATAATATTAATGTTTTCTGTTCTACAGTGCATCCACATGTGGATTAACATTAATAATGCAAACATTAGCTTTTCAAGAGACCAGCCTGAAACAAAGGTTGGCTTGCAAATTTGTTGGGACAGCTGCCCTACTTGCTTGTTCACTTAATTTGCTCTAGAACCGTGGAATACACATATACTGTCAGAAATCACTAGAAGTGTGGTTTTGGTTGGAGATCTGAGAACTAATTCATGCCCCCCCTGCATTCTGCAGTTTGCCATAGTTAGTTATCTGTTATTCTGTCCCAAATAACCTTGTTAGATTGTTAGGACATTGGATAAGGGACAAGTTTTGTACTGGGCATAACAAAGTATAATCAGGGTATCTGACACACCATAATACACCTACTACGTGTTGCTGGAGGTACCAGACCATAAATATGCATGTGTGTATATATATATATGTGCATATCTTGAATGAAGCAGGCATCTGCCCCACATTAACTATGCAAATAATGCACTTTTTTTTTTCTATGTCTGTTATAGATGGTCATCCCTGCAGCCAGGCTGTAGCTAGCCTTAAACTGAAGGCACCATAGCCATAGAGCAAAAGCGGAGGCTCCAATACAACTTTCTCCACAAGGTCTCATCTTGAAATTCTATTATTAACTTCTTCATATGATGCAACTACAGACTCTAAAAAGGTGTCAGAGACCTGTGCAAAAAGCAGTTGTCTTCACCAGGGAAAGAGAAGCCCAAAGGTGTCATGAGAGCTCAACAGCTGGCATCCCCATCCTCCACATGGCACGCCAGGCATCCGAGCCTGAGCACCTGGGCTTTGTGCTAGCGAGTGTGTGGGAGAAATCCATAAGAAAATGAGAGGGACTGCAATCAGCTGTATTAAAATAACTATCAACTTAATCTTCAATAAGGTCTTGCACAGAGTTCTGCTACATTAATTTAATGTGTAATTGCCAAAAGCCTGAGTTTATGCTTAGTATGCTTATTGCACTGACAACTCAATAAATTTCCTACTTGTAATATTTTCCAGTAATACATAAATTTTATCTATTATGAAAACATACTGTGAAGAAACAGAGGTTACTGCTGTTTTTATCTAACTGTAATAGGACACAGCATTCAACTGAAAAATCAGTTTGTTACAGCTCAGATATTAAATAGTTTCAGTATTCAAAAGGAATATATATTCTGTGCAAATTTCGTTCTACAAAATCCACTGTTTAATTAAGGCCCTGTTTCTTGTTTATCCAGCCAATATAATGATTTATCTTCAAACCATAAAAAAAATGAAAAAGTGTTCCCACTGAACAACAGAAAAACAATAGTTAAGACCACCAATAAGTACAGAAATTTTGCTCAGATAGTTCAGTAAGGATGCCTATACATGGTACCAGTTTTACCACCTAACACTTGAGGGTAGTAGATTAAATGCATTCTCTGTTCATAGAAATCCCTTCTCATCTAAGAAAGTGTCCTAGAGCCAGAAGAAGAGGAAAAAATTAAAACTTATTTTTTACAGCTTCAGCCAGTGAATACTTGGACCCAAAAGCTACATTCCTGTTTTACAAACAAAGGATGATATATAACTTCCTTTATATATATATATGTGCACAGGGATCCCACTGCAATCAAGAGCACAGAATATAAATCATTCTGAGAACTTCACTGTAAAGTGCAAATTTGAAATTACAGTACACTAAAACAAGAGTTATGCTTTTGGATGCCTTTCAGAAAGATTAGATTTGAAAGATTAATGTGAATACTCAAACCGCACCTTTCTTTGTTCACCTAAAAGCTGTTTTTTTTACACAGTAAGGACAGGCTTATAATCAGTATGCTTACAGAACAACCAGAGATGAACTGTTCCCCAACTTAAGAAGGCTTTAAATAATTAGATTACAAAAAAAAAAAAAAAAGAGGACAACAACTTTGGACAAGAGACTCTCAAAAAGAAACAGGCACCAAACATTGAGGGGTACTTGCTATACCAAGTCTCAACAGGTATCTCATCAGAAAACCACAGGCCTGTGGAAACTGAATTCACCTATCCAGAGGACTAGACAACATTTATGCCTACCTTCATATGCCAAGTAATTTCTGTGTGATACTAGGCACAGTTGCTCAAAGAGGTACATGGGTACCTGTTTTAAGATGCACAGCACCAGATTTGCAGAACTCACAATCACCAGAATTTATATAATCAGCACCTTGATACATTTCTATAAATTACACTAACCAAAAATTCAGTGTAGAGTTTCAGGCTTGATATCCCACCTTAGCAGATACTTAAAAAGGCATAATAAAACATTTTATATTTTAAAAATTAGCATACCCTCTGCTGTCAGGCCTCTGTTCTCCAGTGTCACGGTGGAAGCACCACCTCATCTCTGCAGACCTTCATGAGCACTAACTAATTAATTCTCAGAATTGTTTAGACACTTCCTTAAAAACCCTTGTCAGGTCCCCAGGAAGACAAAGAATCTGTTATGCACTGGGAGTGGGGTTTGGGTGGGGTACTCTGAACATAGGCCCACAGCCATGTATGGGCTTGGTTTAAAGGAAATACTGAAAAAAGAGCTGTGTGATGAGCTCTGTAGATAACGATTACTAGCCAAAAAATGTAACAGTGACAGAGGCTGAGAGCTGTATCTCATAGCTCTTGAGGGCTTAACCTTACAGCCTTACCTTTTGAATTTGTGCCTGCTGTGCTGTTTTAAGGAAGCTTCTTCAGTAGCACTTCAGAAGTGCAAAGAAAACGCAGCGTCCCCCGTCACGACCCACAGTGCCCACGAGCAGGGGGACACAGCCCTGCCACACCTCAAGGCACCCGAGGCTCCCTCAGCAGCCACAAACACAACAAGGGAGCAGCCAGACCCCAGCACAGCAGACAAGGCTATGGGCACAGACCCAGGGCAGGAACAGACAAATAATACCGCCACCCTGTGCTGAAATGGAGCCCCTTGCTCATAGGCAGGGGCGGAGAGGCCTCAGGTGGGGCCCATCTAGGCTGTTTAGGTTTATTTGTATCACCAGGGATTTTGAGTTTTTAAATCAAGAGCTGAAGAGAAGAGGGAGGGTGTTTCATTTTCTAGCAGGGGCAAAACAATATGTTTTCTCCAAATTGCACTCTGAGAAATGGCTGAGTCACCTTCACCTGCAGCTTTCCTCACAAAAAAATATTAAGCCTGAGACAGAGATGGCATGGAGAATGTCAGCCCGAAGGATTAAAATCATAAACAGTGGACAGCTGAAAATACAGTCTCTAGCTAAGTATCACAAATAGCGTCTCCTCTGGTATTTTAAAAAAAAAAAAAAAAAAGGAGAACAGATTCATTTATGTGAGGAGGGCTATGCAAAATAACATCTTTCATAGCATTGCACTGCTAAATGAACCTCGTTTCAATGCTGCTTGCACCAGCATGGCTTTGATGTAATGCTGCTGCTCCTGATTTATTCCAGTTCAAGGGAAAAATGAATCCACCCGTGTGTGTCCGGGGCTTTTTGTTATTGAACTCTACCAGAAAATACATCAAAACATCAGGACCATATCAGCCTGTCAGCTTTACTTCTCAAAAGCCAGAGTGGTGCATAAACTCACAAAAGAGCTTACAGCTCAACAAAACTCTTTTTTTTTTTTAATGGCTGAGTCACCTTCACCTGCAGCTTTCCTCACAAAAAAATATTAAGCCTGAGACAGAGATGGCATGGAGAATGTCAGCCCGAAGGATTAAAATCATAAACAGTGGACAGCTGAAAATACAGTCTCTAGCTAAGTATCACAAATAGCGTCTCCTCTGGTATTTAAAAAAAAAAAAAAAAAGGAGAACAGATTCATTTATGTGAGGAGGGCTATGCAAAATAACATCTTTCATAGCATTGCACTGCTAAATGAACCTCGTTTCAATGCTGCTTGCACCAGCATGGCTTTGATGTAATGCTGCTGCTCCTGATTTATTCCAGTTCAAGGGAAAAATGAATCCACCCGTGTGTGTCCGGGGCTTTTTGTTATTGAACTCTACCAGAAAATACATCAAAACATCAGGACCATATCAGCCTGTCAGCTTTACTTCTCAAAAGCCAGAGTGGTGCATAAACTCACAAAAGAGCTTACAGCTCAACAAAACTCTTTTTTTTTTTTTTTTTTTACAGGCTTAACTTTTTTTCTGATCCCCTCATCAGTGTGCATGGTGCACCTGCCTTGGGCACAGTTGCTGTTTGTACCAATAAAACAAACCGTAAAACTGGAGTCCCCCAGCGCTGCGTTGGGAAGACGCAGTAATGGAAACAGGCAATGGAAATGTCTGGCTGTGGCTGCTCACATCTCCTGCCCGCTGCCTCCCTCAGCCACGCCAGCAGAAGTAATCCTAGGACAACACTTGTGCCATGAAGCCCTTCTGGTAAAAGCCAGATCGTTTCTCACTCAGCCAGGTCAAAAGGCCAAGGGGTGGATTTATCACAAAATAGCTCTGCAACCCCTATTGCTTGAGCACCATCTGTTGAGCACCATTGAACCCCAGCACAGCTCCCCTTTTCACAGAAAGGAGAAGGGCCAAATTTTCACCTTTTGTATCATCCTGTGTGGAATTTTAACTTTAATTTGAGCTGAGATGTCTGGAGAGAAAAGCTAGCAAGGAGAAATCTGCACTGTGTCTGAAACAGGGCAAGAGAAACGGTTATGAGTATCTGCCTAAGAGCTGGTAGCTGGATAGATTTTTCTTGGTTTTGGAGGTTTTTTAATCCTCAAACACATTAACTTTTTATGATGTCTCTTGTAAAAGTCTAGTTAAAAATAAAATTGTAATTAAAATAAATATAACTGTGCTATTTTCCTAATGATATATTGGATTTATTCTGCAACGACAGATAAATCTGTAGTGCCCCAAAACTCCATGTCATCTTTAAAGGCAATGGGAAGGAAGGCAGGAAGGAAGGAAGGCAGGAAGGAAGGCAGGAAGACAGGAAGGCAGGATTATCTCCTAATGTTTTACTTCTGTGATCTTCAATTGTAACCTTTTCTTGCTATGATCTAGAAATGGATGCAGGTTTCTATATAATGAGCTGGAATCTCAGCAAATTTAAAATAGTCCACTGAGCTGAACTGAGCTGTGCCAATTTATGCCTACAGAAGTTCTGGTCCACCATTCATAACCCTTTCTGTAATTTCTAACTAGCTTGATACATGCTTTCTCTGTTAATCCCAATTTCTGTAATAAGCAGCATACCAGAAAGACTTGAAACTCCATTCAACTCTACCACATATTCCCTAACATTCTTAGCAACAAGAAATAATAGCATGAACCCAGGATATCTTTTACCTAAAGGTCTAATAGCTTGAGCTATGTAGGTACTTATAATGTGGCACTTGTTGAAAGGCCACAGGCAACATCTGACACAATGTCTGACTTTTAGCTTGGTCAGACTATAAGAATTGCACAGCCTGGTGGGATATATAATATATAATTGTCAGGCTCATGCTTTTCACTGGGAGAGGTACACTGGAGTATTGCTTCAAAGCCTTTGCTATAAAGAACTGCTCTTTTGTCACTGAATTTTGATGTTTTGATGTGCTTATCTTCCTGCCTCAGTATTTATACTAGCCTTACCACAACAGTATTTGAGCCTATACTTGGTTTTATTGCTTATTTATTTTTTGGCATGCACCAAACTCTGTAATACCAATCCACTTCAGCCTAGCCACGTGATATCTTAAATACCATGCAAAACAGAACAAGTTATCTCAGATCTGGAAGTATTTTCTGGAGTTGATATATTCATACTGTTATGTCAACATTTATAATAACAATTCATATTATACTGCATATCTATTATTATACTACTATGATCCGGCAGTGCCTGGAGGTCTCAGAAGAGGCTGGCTCATCATGCACACAGTGACAGACAGTTTTATACTCCTGGAGAAACCATCCAAAATGAATCTGGGTTATTCAAGCAGCTGCAGTATACCTTCTAATTTCAGCCTCTGGACTTGAACCAGACGTCATTTGGAGATGCAGAGTGTGAGATGGCAGAAGATCATTTCCCAACAGTGATATTTGCTCATGTTTCTAAAGCAATTCTTAGTGCCTCCCAGACTAAACGTCTTTAATGGCTGTCCCAGGAAAATAAATGGACCATAAGCAGAAATAAGACAGGTTTGAACTGAACAAGGAAATTGTATGTGAGTTTGAAGTAATTTGAGACCCACATGGAACTGAGGGTTTAGGAATATGTCTCTGATTCATGTTTGTAGTTGCGTAATTGAAACAGTAATTCTGCTGAGTTTCAGCACTCTGTCATCATCTACATTTAATTTCACCCTCCAGGGTGCTCACTGTAGTGCTAAAAATCCATACTAATAGGAGGCTTTACAGACAATACACTATAGCCAAATGAAAGACCCCAGTGCTGAAACCACAGAGAACTTTTGCAGAAGGAAAGAGAACAATGAAGAAGCTTGTGATATGGCTAAATCACTCACTGGCCTCTGCAGAAGATGTAGTCTGCCTTAACTCTGCATTTTTTTCCAAACTAAGTAGATGCTGCCCTGCTCTGCATCTGTCAGAATGAGACACACAAGTGTAAGAGGGCAGTGTTTTAGTATGTATCTTTAACACTGCTAAACATTTGCAATAGCAACAAAAACATAAGACCCTTTCTCCTTTTGTCTCTAATGCTACAGCATAAGAACAGTCTAATATTGGGAGTTTATAGGGATTAGGATAATATTAGCATTATAGCTACATATGATAATTATATAAGAATAGCCTAATACTAGAGAATAATAGTAGGCTAGCACTTATTTCTGCGTGGAATATTGTGCAGATATACCAGAGGTCATTTTCATACTATGCAACAGCTGCTGTTCCTGTAGCCTACATACATGGTACCCACTAGTGTAAATGGCTTCTTATCCTATCCTTTCCACAAGAGTTCAGGGTAAAAGAACATGACCAAAAGCGTGTCCCTTCTCCCCCTGACATTCAGCCTGCTCAGCCTTTGGCCTCTGCTGACAGCCTCCTGCCATTTTTACTAGAAAACATCGACAGTGTGAGTAGCACACTGGCAAAAATAATGGTCTGTGTATGTACCCCACTCTGCATATGAAAATATTTTAGGAATCTGTAACATATGCTTAAATGAAAACTTTCGTGCATAAGGCTTTCCCTAGTTTCAACTGTGGCAGAGAACAATACTACGTTCCACAGCCGCTGTTTCTCTCTAGACCCTTAACAAGACCTCAGTCAAACCCCATCCACATCTCACTTGCTCAAGGCACTCAAAACAGACTCTTTGGAGTCACAAAAAAGCTTTAGCAATTACATTGCTGAGTTGAAAGGAGATTGGTAAATTCAATAAACGTAAGAAATACCCGTGTTCATCTGAAAGGTTTAGAAGAACACTAACCGATGTCAGACCTGTTCTTACAAATTAAGTATCTCACATGCAGGTAGAAAACCAGCATAAGAACACAACATTAGTAATTTTGCCCTTTCAGCTATATATTTGCACTGCTACCTACTCAGTCATTCACATGCTCAGTGTGCACACACATTTTTTAAGAGTCAGTCCTCAGTCTAGTCTTAAATATCTCATTTTGCATTTAAAAGCTTAAAAACATTTATGGGCCATTCAGCAATTCCAGGAACTGTATACTGAAGGAGAAATGAGAGGCCTGCTGAAGCCAAAGGGAGTTTTGCCATAGACTCCTGTATCTCAGCCCAAGTGCTCACTGTGATCTAAACTAAAGGCTGCAGTTAGTGCCCTCACAATTTGTAGCTATAGAAATGGAAGCTAGTGGGTAAAATGGAGCAGTAAGTGCCAAAAGCCACAATTTCAGTTGTTCTTCAACTATGTCTAAATACTGGTCTAAGAGACACTGCATTACCAAAGTCATTAGCAAGTAATTTTATTTCCATTATATTCACATTTTCATCCAGAAATAGAGGAGAAAGGTAATCAGATATCTTGCTTGCCTACACAACCTGAATGTTAATGCAGGTTGGTTTTTTACCTTTGGTTTCTTTCTTTAATGCTAGACAAAACACTCTTGACACTTCTTAATAGAATACTAAACCCACATCAATTGTATGTGCATAGAAATACAAACCTAACCCTGTTTTATACTAAACTTCTCTTTTGTTTGCAAAGTGATAAGGAGGAAATTAGAATCTCAGTACAGATCTCCAGATCAAGTAGTCTATTTGCCTGCTTATGTTGTGTTAAGAAAACTCTCTTGCAATCACCAGTGCTAGACTTGCTGGCCAAACTAGCTCACAACAAGAAATGAGGGTATTCATCCTAGGCCTGGTTCCAAAAGGAGAAAGTGGCTAAGTTGCACAGGTTGCTGAAGGAATTTGCTGTCCTGGGGCCAATGCAGTCCAGTGTCAGCTTGTTCAGTTTGAAGGGTCTAGCAAGCTGCAACTGAGTCTTTAAACCAAGGTTCACTTTGCGTGTACTGGTAAGTCAGTATGACTCTTTAAACAGTAATTTCACATAGTGTCATTTCATGTGTTTTGGCCCATGACTTTAGCCCCATTAGCATCCTCTTGGCTACATAATGTGGCTGGCACAGTTTAAACTGACCAACCCTTAGGGCAGAGATAAAACGTGTCTGTTGCATGAATAATTCTCTGAAAGTGCTCAGTGTCTGCTGAGTACATTATAAACCAACAAGTTCAAAACACAAACAAGTCAGGGTGGAGCCACTCTAAGCATCAGTCACCTCAGGCATGTTTTGCACCTTCTCTTGAATAACAGATTCAGACTGCCACATCTCTAAAGGTGGAGGTGGCATAGCTTAATTAAAAATCTTCCTGAGTATCACACGAATGCCAAACAGAGCATCATACATAGTAAGGTAAAAGACATGTAATTAATTAACTCAGTGCTTCATTGGCTGGCCCAACCACAACAACACAGAGGATCAGTCATTTGAACACGAATGAAACATAGATGTGCAAGAGGACAAAGGTTAAATATGTATCTGATGACAGATACAAGATGCTTGCTTCTTCTTTATGTGTTTGCAAATCTCTCTTTTAAGTCTCACACTAATTAAATTCAGAGTATCTGTGAGGTATGGCCACCCATCTGAAGAAAATTCCTCCACTAACTATGGAAAGCCACTTACTGAACTTAAACCTGCTCACAACTCAGAGCTGTTCCAAAAAAAAAAGGATTTCGGTAGGTATTTTTTAATTAGTCAAATTTGCTTTATCTGGGAAGATTCTGTTGATGAAAAACAGCACAACTGGCACCACATCAGTTTACTGAAAAAATAAGATTCTCATCCCCAGTTTCAGCATGGTCCCCGTAGGACACAGAGCTTGGTACCTTGTGGCTCCATCCTCCTCTGTGCATACCATGAAAACACATCTTGCTAATGAAACATGTGCCTTGTAAGCTCAGACATCTCTTGTCTTCTCTACACGTTTTATATAGCTTACACTTCCCTTTCAAATGGGTTAAGCTATTGCTTGAGGAATCAAGCTGCAGCTCAGCTGCAGTAAAATAAAGGTTAGTGTGTTTCTGTTGGGAAGGAATACCAATACAGAAGTATGAAACTTCTGTCATTACACATATACAGATTTAAGCCTGATACTCTGTCAGAGCTCCTTTCAGAGTAGGAATCTGAATGAGGAATAGGTAAATCGTATAGGAAGTTGCCATAATCTACTAGGTGCCTCTAAGAGTGTCAGCACAGAAGCTAGTTAACAGGGAGAAAACCAAGCATTGCTTTTTCAGTGTCAGCTAAAATAATAACTTCCCTATATATGCACCTTTGCAATACATGTAATAAAGTGCTGCAATAAGTGATGTTATCTACATTGTAGAGTCAAGTTTCTGGCCAGATCCCAGCTTTAGAAGTCTATCAGGGTCATGTCCAGACTCTAGACTCCGATGAGACCCTGTATATCTTTCATATCTAGTTTCCATGGGGTGAGGGGAGAAGCTGGGCATATGATTTGGTACAAGTCCAGCATGCTCCAGCCTGGTCTCTGAAGTCCCTTGTTCTGGAAACCAGCAGATCACTGTTTGA
>NW_009952577.1:0-39742 GCF_000747805.2 Chaetura pelagica | reverse complement strand
GCTCCAGACTCTGATATCTTACTCTTGCCCTGTTTATCTGTGCTGAGTAGCTGTACTGGATTCAGATTTTCCTCCTATGTACAATTCTTTCAGTTTGTATAGTTAAACCCAGGTCCTGAGACAGCTGCAGTGGAGTTGTTTTGCACTGCATGATTTCATTCGAATTTCCAGGATCACAACACTAGAAAGAAAAATAGATGTAAATGGTCAAAGACATTAACTTTTAACTTTTTTTTTTTTTTTTACTGCTGCCTTTCATAGGAGGTTGGCTAGAGACCCAGCAGGAACCAGAAACAAGCGATATGCTGCTGATCAGCTGATTTCTGTTGTCTCGTATCAGTGTAAGGCTGGGGATCCACAAATTCCCAGTGGCCACCAAGTCTTTTCCCTGAAAAAAAGACAGGTAGTGTCACCTCTCACAGATACCTGTCTACAGATTTTGGGGACTTAAATCCCAGTACTTGACTGATCTTGCTGACTGTCATTAAAAATTTGTGTGCTATCTGCCACCTTTTGTGGATGGCTGACCCCACTAGAGTGTATTTGTAGAGTGCTGTGGCTCACTGTAGTAGTGAACACTAATATTCCAGATTCCATCTGAAATTTTCTACCCTTGATGCCCTCTCAGTCATGGAATAGGACATACACTTACTAACATAACCATGCAACAGGATGTTGTTTAATAACACGTTCCCCAGGAGTCAGGAACTAGAAGGATGAAAATCATTGCAAGCTCTATCTAAACCTGCTGGACACCCTGGATTTGAGTCATTTGTAAAGTGTATACAAGACTTCTGGGACTGCTTTTGCTCTCAATCTGTCATTTTTTAAAAATTACTATTTTTTTAAACTGTTCAGTTCAGAATACTCAGGGGATGTTGAATTCTAATTCATACCAAGGCATCTAGCATTTGACTGACAGTGATACAGGCATACCTATAAAAAGGAGATACTTAGAAGACAGAAAAGCACAAGACATTTTCCTTACTGCTTTTTTTCACACTCCTCATGCAGATGTATAATACTCAGTGGTATGGATAAATGCAGAACAGTCATTGGTTAGGCTTGCTGCAGCAGAAAAATATTATAAGTCTCTTGGGGTATCCAGACACTGGAGTGGCTATTTCTAACTTGTTAGTAATGATCACAGCTCTGATCCAAAAGACCACTACAGGCTATTGGAAGACTCTGGCTGACTAATGGGATTTGGAACAGCTCTGAATACACTCATCCACACAAAGATTTCTGTTGGGAAATCAGGGTGGGTGTAAATGGGAGTACACCAGCAGCTCAAAGCCACTGTGATGAGCAAAGTCCTGCAGCTAAGGAGTTATTTTTACTTTTATTGAAGGACATATCTTGAGGTAAAGATAAAATGTTGTGTTCTTTTCATTAATCTTTAAGGTGCAGAATGTTTTTAATAATGTTTTTAGGCTTTTTCCCCACACTGCTTTCTTTCTTTCCTAAGCAGAGATTCTTGTATCTCAGCATGAAGAACTGGTGGAAAACAGCAAATGCCAGAACATTTATGGTAAAATGTAAGAGCTGACAAAAGTGCAGTCATCACTGAGGAATCCTTATGGACATTCTTCACCTTCCTCATTTGTATGCAGCAGTTACCAACGTTGTAATATTCTTAACATGTAAGACTTCGCTGCATGTGATTCCTCTTGAATAACTAATATTTGTCTCTTTCAGATGTCTGATATAACATAAATCTATGGAGTTCAAGATATTGCTCATTTAGACTTCCTTATTTAGCAGCTGATCCTCATGCCTCTGCCATTTCTCTTGGCACATCTTATTTTTTAAGAGAGTCCTAATGATTCTCAGTGGCTTAGTAACAGGAAATAGATATAAAAGGTCCATACCTGAGTTTTTCCTAACCCCTATCACTGTAATTCCATGGTAAATCTTATAATCTAAATTATGTAGATGATTCCTAGAGCCAAAATTCTGGTCAGCTTTTTGGTAGAACAAAGAACTCAATAGACAAGGGAGTATTATATTTCAAAATCATATCCTGTGCATGGTTAAAAGCATAGCTCCTTTAAAAGCACTGGCAGTTGCAAATCTTCTGTGACACTGCACAACAGTATTTCTCCCCAAATTATTTAATTCTGAATTTACAGCTGCAGGCACAAAGATGGGAATGTTTTGTGATGATTTCTTCTGTCCTCAGTTAATTAGCATGTGGAAAGACTGTCATCCCTGGTGCATGGACGGCTGATGTCTGGAAGGCAATCAGATTTTCCAAACAAGTCCAGCTGCAGATGAGCTAGATTAATTTTTCTTTGAGTTCAAACAGGAAAAAAAACAAACAAACATGAGTCATGGAGCTGCTGTATTTACAGATTGTCTAAATGTGAAAGTCCACAGTGTTCCCACTAAAGTTACTATACAATGTATAGCTCATTCAGGGGTGACAGTGTCTCAATGCCTTTGAACTGTGTTA
The DNA here is from genome assembly GCF_000747805.2 of Chaetura pelagica. NCBI lineage: Eukaryota > Metazoa > Chordata > Aves > Apodiformes > Apodidae > Chaetura > Chaetura pelagica. The sequence goes on along the minus strand of NW_009952577.1, from coordinate 37,287 downwards.
AAATCTACCAGCAGTATTACTGACAAGCATCCTTTTCTAGGCAGAGGCAAGTAATTAGAATGGTGGCCAAGGAAGGTGCCTAACACTACCCCTGCCTTCAGGAGAGAAATTCCTATACTTCAGTACAAAGCAGAAGGAAAGATATAACATGTCAAATCTTCCTTTACATTGGTATAAATATCTAAAAGGGAGGGAAAGTCTCCCTGGAAAAGAGCTATCTGGTAAGGGACCTCTTGGTGGAAAACCTGTGTCTGTAGACCCAAACTTCTGTAGGCCACAGAGATAGATTTCAAGCTGTCCATGATCCATTTAGGGTTCCTGCAGCAATGGCTCACATAACTTCTACTGCCATCCCAACAGCCTTAGCACTTTATTCAGCTTACAGATGGGAAACGAATGCTGCTCAGAGAAACAACACATATCTTGCTGTGTGTCATGTGCCTCATCGTCCTCCAGGGTGGACACTTCCAATACACAAGCAGCACAGTGTCCCAAGTACTATCCTGCATTCCACACTCCCCATGTTGAAGACCACAAACAAGCCTGAATTAACATATTTGTAACCAAGGCAAGCACTGGAATTTGCAGATCCCCAACACAGCTGTTCTCAGGCACCCTGGTACGTATACTGAGATGAACTTTTCCAGGCAAGGGTGAAGACACCAAAACCTGGCAGATACATGATGTTAATGATGCACTTGTCCAAGCCTGGGCTGGAAACTCTGTATACCCCAGGTCACACCTCTGCTGTGCCAGGGTTGTGTCCAGGCCAAATTAACCTCCTGACAGTAGAGCTGGGCCTGGAGGGAATCTCGGGTCCTGAACATCTCTTATAAGGACATCTTCCTCTCAACCACCCACTGAGTTCCCCTCCTGGGCAAACACAAGAAGTGGTTTGTTGCAGGAGGTGGGCAGAGATGTGGAGAGCCGTGGGTGCATGGGACAAAGTCAAATGCCCTGTTAGAGATACACATGCCTGGCATAAAAGCAGTCTCATTTGTTTCAACTCCCTCAGTTCTCCCTTCCCACAAAGGGCACAGAGAGCCAAACTCTGATTAATTCAACACAACAGCAACAGACCCCAGCTGGATGTCATAGTCATATTGGGATGCCCAATTGGATCTTGGCCTCCAAACTAGATCTGACAAATGCATATTGGTAAAAGCTAATGGAGCATTGACTTCTTGTTACCTGCTGCACTGCCCTTACACTCACACAGGCATTTTCTCATAAGATTGGGAGCAGGAGAGACAGGGGGTCTGCTCCTACCCTGCCTTTCATCTGCTTCTGACTCCAAACAAGTTGCTTTCCTCAAATGCTTCAAGTTCCTTCTCTTACCTTTTTTTTCCACATTCAGACATAAATCCAGCCGTGGAACACATATCTGTACTATGAATTGGAGCAGTACTTGAGTCCTACACCAAAGACTTTAGCAGCAATTAACAAAAATCCTTTAAAAAATGTAACAGTCCGCCCAGGATTTTGAACTTGGCCACAACAGACATGCTGTGGCTTATGTGTATAATTCAATATTTTAATTTTCCAGCCGTGGAACACATATCTGTACTATGAATTGGAGCAGTACTTGAGTCCTACACCAAAGACTTTAGCAGCAATTAACAAAAATCCTTTAAAAAATGTAACAGTCCGCCCAGGATTTTGAACTTGGCCACAACAGACATGCTGTGGCTTATGTGTATAATTCAATATTTTAATTTTCTGAGTTAAAAAAAAAAAAAAAAAAAAAAAAAAAAAAAAAAAAGAAAGAAAAAGGCCCCTGACACTGTAGATCTGGCTCTCCTCTCATTTACACCAGTTCTACAATTCATTGAGTTCAGCAGCACTATTTCTGATTTACATCATGTAAGTGAAAAAGACCTGTGTCTCTTGAAGCAATCCAGCCATGATACTGGATAATTGCCTGAAATTTCTATGGCAACGAGAAGGAAATGGTTCAGCCTACTGTCTAGGTATTTTCACTCTGTGTGTATGAGAAAGTGTTATCTTAGAGACAGGGAGAGAGAGAATATTTAACACATAATCAATTAAAATTCACCTTTGATCCAGTCAGTTGTTTAGAAACATTATCTCGGCATCAGTGAATGATTTTTCTAATGGGCTGACAAGGTGCCTGTTTATTTTCTATACAGAATGATTGAGTTAGACATCCCTATTCTTCCTGTGAATAAATGATGAAAAATTGATTCAGTATTGATTGGCCCATTTAGTAATGCTCCTGGATCTCTGTGCCTCTGCTCTTCATGAAACCTTAGCCCTGGAGAGCATCATCCTCATGCCTGATCTAGAAAAATCTTTCTGTCAGGCACAACACCACATTTTACTTGGCTCCCATGTGAGTGCTTAAGGAAGAAGCAGGAGGGGGCACAGAGGCTTTCACAACCTTTAACAGCTCACATGTGGGAAGAAATGCACTCCCTGCTCTCCCTGCTCCTGCTGCAGGGACAGCAGCCCTGTCTTACCTTGTCTCCCCTCAGCAACTCAGTAGAGTCAGCAAATGGCTACAGATATGCAGCAGATAAACTGCTAACCTAGTTGCCACTTCTTGATATGAGCTGAGGAAGCAGCAGGCAGTGTAGTGTTACTGACAGTGTAGTGTTCTGAGATAATACTGGCCTATGGCATGGTCACATCTACACCTTAGCCAGGCCTGTGCCTCAGCTGGAAAGCTCAGTTAAGCAGAGCTAAGCACCAAGACCACTGGTGTGGATCAAAAAGCTCCCACTGAATTCTGTGGGGCTTGTACCAGGCTCCCAATGTTGATTAGGGATCTAACATATCATGAATTCAAGGACTGACTGATACCATCATGGGCTGCTGTGTGGCTCAAGATCCAATCTAAAACTAAGCATATACTAAATTTACATATAACATACAGAACTACATCCTCCTAGTGGACAAATAGCAAGTTTCATAGCATGTGGACTTGAAATTAAATGTTGTTTGTGTAGACAGAAAAAAGATTTTTTCATATCTAGATCTTCTTTTCACAGGTCATTAAATGTAATTATTCAAATTCAAGTCCAAAATCTTAATGGCTGATGGCATATTATTCCCTTTTTTCAAAGGTAAAACACTGACTTTTATTATAAGAAGCAATCCATAAATGCGGGTATATATTGGTTAAATATGCATTTGGCAATATTATCTTTCAGAACTGCATACTGGTAAAATAAAAGTCAGTAGTTTACACAGGTGCTTACAAAACAATTTGTATGCAAACACAGCACGGTTTATGCAAAACATTGGACTCAGCATTTTGTGAGATGTCACTTGCATCTTACTTTACAGGATGGTATCACCTAGTTTGTGAAGGATCAGATCTAGAATTCATAACCAGTCAGACCCAGAAGCGTGTGTAGCAAACTTCTCATTATGTTGCCATTCAACCAACAGCGACAGAAAATGCTCTAATCCCCCTAGAATAGCATTGCAATGTAATACAATCAAGCACTTAGCACTACCAGCATCTACCCTTCTGTATATGGTTTTAGGCATCCTAATTATCTGACGCAAATTACCTCTGCGCAAACTTGCAATGCTTTACCAAAGATTTTCAATAAATACTAATAATGCTGCTGAGAATATTGATAGCCTGCTGTTGAGACAGAGCAAACATCTCCTAGCACTAGGTTTTATCCTAATAACGATGCAACAACATATATTTCCCCAATTATATATTACTACCTGCTGAACTAGCTCTGTTTCTGTTAGCCCAGAATGTCCACTGGTCTAAATCAGAGGATCTATTGCTATGAAATGGCACCTGTGCAAGAGCTGTAGCAATTTTCCTATTTCCAGGTTCAGGTTTTCTCCAAATTATAAATCTCCTGTCCACCAGTAATGCCCTGGAGTAAAAGGAGCTGTGAGATTATTAAAGTGAATAAATAAAGTGAACAAGCCAACATACATTTCACTCTAAATAATAATCAGGCAGCAAGGTCTGACGAACTGAGCTGAATGTGTGCCTGGGAGTCAGAAATTCCCATGGTTTTAATTGCAGTCTCCTTGAGCAATTTCCTTTACATCTCTGCCTTGTTTTTCTGTTTCCCATTTTATTGACTCACGCTAGTTAGGTCTTTTTTCATAAATTATTTTTAAAGGACAACAACAATTCAACACAGTGCCATTATTCTTTTGGAAGTTCGTAAAGCATTGCCATGTACATACATTTTTACTGCTGGTGCAACTTACTTCAACTGTATCTTCCCTCAACATACATTTATACTACAGTAAAATCTACCTACACTGAGAGAGTCCTCTGCTTCACAGTATTATGGGTAGCACTTGGACTACACTAGCACAGCCCCTGTCAAGGATCAGGTTTTCATCGTGTGGGGCACTGTGCAATTATAGACTCACAGGCAGTCCACCACTGAGGTCATGTCATGGGGAAAGATAAACTATAGTACAGGAAAGAGAGATCCAGGTTACAATTTGCTCAGCCATCACCAGTTACTGGAATTGGTAAGCACTGGTGGGAATGCAGTTGTTTTACAAGACAGCAGTAGCTGCTGAGTGTCAGCACCCAAAGAAGCATGGAAACGTGCTGGCTGGTGAGGCAGAAGGCAGCTTGATGTTATCAGGATTTTTTCTTGCTCATACAATGAAAATGGAGAAAGCAGAGTTCTGCTCTAAAATTCACAAATACTCTTCTTGGACAGTCCCTGAAAAAAACTAGCCAGGAATGCTGAGGGAAAGGAGGCTGCTAACTGATTGCTGCTCTTTTCCTTACCTCCTGTACAGAAATGATTAGCTCTAAAGAGACTCAGATTGCAGGCTGAAATTCAGACAGTTGCTTGTCAGCCTTCATGAAATAACTTACTGATTGTAAAGTTGTTACAAACACAAAATTTGGACAGGTTGAGATCTGGCGCTGAATGGGCAGGATACACAAAAGTGTTACACACAGCAACTGCATTTTCTTGATTGATTCCAGGACAGATCCCAGGTCAAGATTTTCAAAATCGCCCCCTGAAAATCACCCCCTGAATTCTCTTGGCTACATTTCAGCACCTACATAAGCAATTTCATTTTAAAAGTTGTCAAGTATTTGGTATCTCTAACTGCTCCCAAGAAATATGAAAGAAATATGGATGTCTGGTAGCGCGGAAAGAATCATAATATTTACAAAGGATTAGACAGAATGTGAGTTCAGATAACCAATTTGCAAATATTAAACATAATTTTGCAATGCCACAAAAGCAAGAGGGTTTAAGGTTCTATTTTAGCTAGTTATTGCTACTCCACCTGAAATCCAACAGCACGTTCTTTAATTGCAAAGTAATATACGTTTCCTCACCCATAAGAGAAGAGAAACATCTTTGAAGAAGATAATTACTGTGCTGTACATTGGATGCCTTTCTGAGCCCCTGAGCATAGTAGGAGCTCATACATAAAGGGATACCTGTAGGTAAACTTTGTCAGGCTTTGAAAAACATTCTCTCTTTATTTGAATCGGCATGAGAAATGTTAAGATTTATTAAAATAATTGGAAAAGGTGAAGATCTCATCCCATCACTTTTTCTGGTGTTTAGCAGCTGAACAGATCCCAAGAAAGTGAGCTTAGCATAGTCCACACTGATAGTACATGTCTGTCTCTGTGCTGACAGTGTTCCACCTGTTTCTTTCATGTGGCTACTTGGAATTTGTTTGCATTACAGATTGCTCTTGGTCAAATAAGACCCTGGAGCAAGAAGAGATTCTCTGGTATATGGCTCCTCACTGACAGTTTGAGCAACAAAAGACTGAGCACAATGAGGCTAAGCCTGGAAAATGCTGGACATAAATAATGTATTTTACTTAACACGTCAGAGGAGCAAACCCTATTCACAGTCAGCTTCTGTAGCAGTGATGAGTGTTAGCTCTTACCTACTCTGCAAGAGAGCATTTTCCACCTAAACCAATTCTAGTTCCACTTCCTCCACAGGTACCAAAAGTGGAAGGTCAAGAACTTTGAACAGCACAGACAGCAGTATCCATCAGCAGTAGCCTTAATATTTGCCTCTCAGTCTACAAGCAAAGAACCTGACCCCAGGAGAACAATCACACAAAAAGTCCTATTAACTGTAAATGAGTTTTTCCCTAATTCGGTATCACCAGACCAGCCCTAAACACGAAGGAGTCTTATACCTTTTCTTTCCCATTTGTGGTAATGATTATTACAGCACATAGTACACACTTACTTGAAGGAAAGATTATCCCCTACAGTACAGTCCAGATTTTAATAAGTGCTGTGACTAATTTTTTATTATTTACTTTTTTATTACAGTCTTCATCTGATGAGCCTTATAATCTTTGTATTTGAACATACATTCCTTTGGTTGGTAGCATCATGTGGTCCTATACTGAGGATGAGAACATGGAGTATCTCCTCCTAAAAAGAAAGGAGCTCACAATCTGCATTTTGAGCAAAACTGGTGCATTGGTTAATCATATACATTTTATACTAGTTTTCAAGAGTAATTTCTTGATCCTCTTGTCATATGAACACCTCTAAAAGCTTTAATTCATCTGCCAAAAATTAAACCAAAATTACTGGCTTGCAGTCCTGTGTTTTTTTCTCTGTGTAAAGCAAGATTCTTGTAGCCAATGCTAATACACATTCATGCATTTGCATGGGTCAGATTTTCATTATCAGTACTTCTACACTTCTTCACAACCAAAAAATGCTGACTGCACAAATTATAAAACATTCATTTATGTCTTACCATTAACTTGCCAATGCTACTGAGCAATGCAATTATCCAACATCAAAAACTGGTTGTCTTTCTTTGAAAACTGAGTGGGGTGAGAAGTTATTAGGAAAAAAATAATCAGTAATCTAAGGCACACAATATAGACAAAATAAGACTGTCTACTTGCAGCATAAACAATTATTTCATACCTCTGTTAGTATGCTTGGAAAGAATAAATTATCCCTGACCTGGCTTTTGCCTCTCACTGGTACAGCTGGTTATTGAAATATTAGATGTCTTGGCAGCTCCCTGTGAAGTGAAGCCTTTAACACTTAAAGTGTTCTTTCTTATATCTGTTCTTGACCACACACAGTAAACCAGAACTAAGTCGATCTCTATTTCTTCCAAAAATATTTCATAGAATTAAATGTATTGATGTGTTATTATGCACCCACTTCATGAATCAATGAATATTCCTCAGGCAGTTAGTTATTTGTTTGGTTTGGGTTTTTTTAATTTTGTAGCTCTTGTAACGTTTTAACAGAAAATGACAACAAAAGCCACAAATGAGAAAAAACTTACCTGAATAACAGTCAAGGTACAAGAAAGTTAGTGAGAGTCCTTTGCTCACTCATGAAGTCATGAAGAATTGAAAATGCTATAGGCTGTTTGAGACTGTTCATAGTCTACAAGTTCTTTATTCCTCCACATTATTTTAAAAATGGAAGATAGATATAAAATGTTCAATTCATTCTGTATTCCTTATCTGAAATGATAATTATAGGAAGTAAATGTCACTCCCAGAAGCTGTAGAAGCTAGGAAAAGGCCAGACAGATTAAAAGTACAAAATAAAGTTCAATTCTCAAAATTCTGGCTTTCACTTAAGAAAAAAACCAATACAGCCCTTCTTAATTTTTTTTTCTTTGCTTTTTGTTGGTTGGTTGGTTTGTTTTGTTATGGTTTTTTTGCTTTTTTCTTTTCTTAAATTTTATTACAATCACTTGTTGCGTGTTACAGTTGTTCAAAAGTTTCCAGCCTCTGGGGAAAAAAAAATCAGCATTTAAAATGGCATTCATCCTTTTCCATCTTGTACAAACCACTCTTTCTGATGCTCTTACTTAAATTACCATGAGTTCATGCTCAAGACAGGGGGGGTATCTTCCTAGTGAGCCAAACTGAATGATCCCCTTCAACATAATTCCACCAGAAGCTGTGGATTTTGCTGCAGCTGCTGCTAACCAGTGCTTTAGCACCTGATACTGATGTTGTGGTTGTGAAGGGGGTCACTGCTACTGCCAGACCATGATGCTGAGCCACGATCCCAAACTGTGCCTGTGTTCAAAGACCCACTTTGTAACTCAAGCACTCTACTTGGGCTGCACACAGCCTCTTCTCAGGGGTTTAAACCCTAGTGCAGATGTCAACAGCTGTGCCCACCTGCCTGAAGCAACCACACAAAAATAATGGGAAAAACAGGATAAGGTGACCCAGACAGTGCCCTTGTGGGGAGCAGAAGGGGCAGCCACAGCGGACAACTTTTTGTTTTATTTTCATTGTTGCTTCATTTGCTGATCATATTTGCAGAGAAAAAAGCACTGAATTCACAGTTGTCAGGCTCAGTCTTTCAAGATGCACCCTTTGGTCCACTCAGAGCAACTCAGAGGATGGAATAGGCAGTTCAAGGAAAATCATTGTGTCTTCTCAGGGAAAAGGAAGAGAGATACTTTTCAAATTAGAACTGCTTTTGTAATTAATTTAGATTCCATCACCACCACCCCCCCCTCCTTTCTCATCTCTTCAACAGTAGTTAGTTGCTATTTTCACCACCTCCTAATTACTTAGTACTGGTTTGTGGGAGGATTCAGCTTTACAGGGCATCCCACACAGGTTGTCATTTTGTCAAGAATTCTTTCATTAACAAGCTGTCAATACCCTGCCAACAGCCACCATTTGGTTTGTTAAGGGAATGGGGGCTCTGGAGTGAAGAGTTGGCTCTGTACCCTTTCCTATTTTTTTAAAGAAATAAATAAATAAGGAAAGAGGCAGATGTCTGCCAGTCTGTTCCTTTGTGACACACTGCAGCCTTTCCCTTTTTTTTTTAATTTTTTTTTTCTTTGCTTAAAGAGCAAGGCAGAAGAGGAGGGAGAGGAAAATCACACAGACTGTGTAGGTTGCAGCATCTACTGTCCCACTGTCACGCTGCTTCCTCATGAAGCCAGGTTGCCTGAGTGCTCTTTGCCCCATGTTACCTCCCAGCCCCACATGCCCTCTGACATGTCCCAACTTTAGCAGAGCCGTAAGGCAAAGCTGTAAAGCAACACAGGCACAGTTTTTTGCCTTCAAGATTTAAAGCAATCATCCTGATGATATATGAAGAGAGTTTGCCTGTCACATAGGTGCTTCCAGAGGAGTTTGTCCTTTCCTGCTAATTAACTGGATTAACACAGATGCTGACAGGCTTTGCCAGGTCCTCCTATCACTACTCTGTTGAGATGCTGATGATTAAGAACCGCTTTGTGCATGTCTCCTCTTGAAAGCCATACTGTATTTGCACAGTCATCTCTTTTTCTCCTATTAACTACCAAGATCAAATCCCAGCTTGATTTCACTGATTAGTTTTTGGTTGCATTGTGCCTGACAGGTAGGGTTTCAAGGTTAGCACAGCAAGTTTGCTGGTGACACGAAGCTGGGTGGTGTGGTTGATATGCCAGAGGGACAGGATGCCATCCAGAGGGACCTGGACAAGCTAGAGAAGTGTACCCAGGTGAACCTCATGAGGTTCAACAAGGCCAAGTGCAGGGTTCTGCACCTGGGCCAAGGTAACCCAAGATATGAATACAGGCTGGGGGAGGCCACACTTGAGAGCAGCCCTGAGGAAAAGGACCTGGGGGTACTAGCGGAACAAAAGCTGGATGTGAGCCACCAATGTGCAGTTGCAGCCCAGAAGGCCAACTCCTTCCTGGGCTGTATCAAAAGAAGTGTGGCCAGCAGATCAAGAGGGGTGATTCTGCCCCTCTACTCTGCCCTGGTGAGACCTCATCTAGAACACTGCATCCAGCTCTGTTACCCCCAGCACAAGAAAGATGTTGACCTGACCTGTTGGAATGTGTCCAGAAAAGTGCCACGAAAGTGATCCGAGGGCTGGAGCAGCTCTCTTATGAGGACAAGCTGAGGGAGTTGGGGTTGTTCAGCCTGAAGAAGAGAAGGCTCCAGAGGAACCTCATAGTGGCCTTTCAGTATGTGAAAGGCCTACAGGAAAGCTGGAGAGGGTCTTTTTATAGGGGCTTGCAGTGAGAGGACAAGTGGTAATGGTTTTAAGCTGAAAGAAGAAAGATTTAGGTTAGAGATCAGGCATAAATTCTTCAGTGTAAGGGTGGTGAGACACTAGAACAAGCTGCCCAGAGATGTTGTGGGGGCTCCATCCCTGGAGGTGTTCAAGGGCAGGTTGGATGGGGCTCTGAGCAGCCTGTTCTAGTGGGAGGTGTCCCTGCCCATGCAGGGGAGTTGGAACTCGATGATCTTTAAAGTCTCTTCCAACTCAAAAGATTCTGTGATTCTGTGATATGCTGAGAGAATTGGGGCATTTGTCCATCATCTGGGGCATTTCTGAAATCCTCCAGTTGCAACTGAATTTCAGCTATGTCAAGTAGGAATTTAGCTGGGTTGGCACTGATGACTGGAAATGAAAAGGCAAGCACTGGGACAGTGAGCAGAGTGGGACAAAATCTATGTTGCATCCAGCAAGCACACACACACAAACAAATAATAGTTCAAACTGATGGGATGAAGTGATGTCTCTGGAGGTTTCTCTGGCATGATTTTTTTTCTACACACCAGTTAGGCTATCAATATGTCCATGAGACACTCAAAGGAACTCAGAGGAATAAAAAAAAATGTGGGTTTTTTCACTCTTTTTCTTCCTGTCCAATCATTATCCCTTGAATGTCAGGTAGACCCTTCTTTCAGCTGGAAAATCATATCTGTAGGGGTCATATCTAAACAAAACTCTGACACTTATTGGCTAACAGTCTTATCTACATGCAGCTACCCATAAATGTTTATAATGAGCCCAGTTACACATTTCTGCTTATGTTAAAAATTCCGTTCCAGCCTCTATATTGAAGAAGTACAGAAGTATTTATGCCCCTATAGTTGTCAGATACAGACAAAAGGATCTGTGCTGCACAATTACTAGGAGGGAATGTTATCTAATTTTTGCCTTAGCACACAGACACCTTTTGCACGAGAGTGGCTGCCTGAATGATGAAGGAGGCAGCAAAGACCACTTGAGATTTCAGTGTGAAAAGCAGATTCCAGCTACATCAGATGCAGCTCTGAAGTTGCTTTAAAATAAACAAGAGCAATGTAAACACTTCTATATTCATGTCAAAACCTCTCCCCTTAACAGCTGCAAATACATCCCAAACCCAATTGCCATGGAGCCCACACGAGCGGAGCCAAGGAATAGGTAGCAGAAAGGAAAAATAGGCTGGATGAAGTATGTGCCAGTCATCCTCTCTGGTTATATGCTCTTATCCTTTCCTCACATCTTCTTGTCCTTCTCTTGTTCTTTGTTCATTTAAAGCTTTTCCTGTCAGTTCATACAATGCTGGACATGTAAAAGTAGGATAAGCAGAACTAGCAGGGAGATGCTTTGGCAGCCACAGTATATACACCTTGCAAGGCACAAGTAGACATGTATGTGCACCTTCACCTCTGCACACTGTTCACCCACTTTGAGCTCCTTCAAGCTGCCACCACCACCTGCTCACCCCAAAGCTGAGCACCTATGGTCCCACTGCCCTCCCTGGCAGCAGCAGCCAGCTGGGCTCAGCCAGTGGCCTCCATCTGGGGAATACGCCACAGACCTCCCAGGGCAGGTGTCGCAGGGACCTTTCCTGAAGCTCTGAAAACTTGCCAGAAATACTCACAATGTAATTTAACTTATCAAAACCCTGCTCCTCCATTTTTATTGGGAGCTTATTTTGTGCTTGCTCCCACACTAGATAAATTAGGCACAGGAGCACCTCCTGTCATAACCAGGTCTATAGGGCATTTGTTCTTGTCCCTCACATTAGCTTTTCTCAAAGTTGATTTGTAATTCTGAAAGAAAAGCTTGAAATAACACATTTTAGTCAGAGGAGCCAGAGGGAAACCAGGAAGCTTGCATTTCAGAAGACTTTGCAGCATGCAAATGAGAAACATTCCTCCGTTGGTAAACATTTACCTGCCTCGGCTCTTCAAGGGGAACCTAAATGAAACTAAAACATCTAATAAATAATGTTTAGAACAGAGTGGGTTTACAGTGCCCCAAATGGCACATTGTTATAAGAACTGCAGAAGACTTGTCCACACAATCAGTAGTGGGAAAACTAAAACAGTGGGAAGCAAGATGTGACCCAGAATCCAGCCTCCAGGATGACTCTTTATCTACAGCAATTTCCATGAGTTAAATGCAGAAAACCTGAAACAGGTTCAAAAAGAACAGCACTGAATAGCACTTTCAAGGTTATGTATTCTGTTACAAACAGCATCACCTACATTTTTTAAGTGATACTTGGGGATCTGGCCATATGGTTGCCATATACCTTAATGGGACTCAGACAGTCAAATCCCTTATGCAGCACTTCAACAATGCTGAAAAGTATGCCAAGCTCTACGCCCATCAATGTTATTTGCTGCAGAGCATTAAAAAACCTGCCAGAATTAAAATGTCCCTATTATAAAAAAGTTCCCTTAAACAAAAGAGAAAAGAGGGACAGAGACAGAAATTAATAGCAGGACACCCTCTTATACGGCGATGCTGCTGCACAGCAAGTATTAGCATCACCATTACTTCAACACTAATGTCCTTTAAGCATGGGCAGGACTGGAGATAACAAAGTAAAACCAGTTCTTACCTTCCAGTATAGTATTAAGAAAGAGCCATTAGTTGATTCTTCTCATAGAAACCAGGAGGAAAAAAACAAATAAATACATAAATAAATAGATAGATAAATAAATAAAAGTAATTACATCCTGGATTATTTCAGAGCCTCAAACAATGATTTTCCTATGGATTTCTTGACCTGGTTGTTTGTGTCTCAGAACAGTTATACTTCCAAATGTCTGTGTGGACACTGAATGACAACATATTAAAAATGTTTAGAACATCTCCTCAGAACAGTTTATTTGGACTGCACTGATCACCCAGTGCCCATGAATGCCTCTGGGTTTTGGTGAAGAAAAAAATCCCCAAGCATTGATATAGACTCCTGAATTGGGTGGCTGTTCACTTCTCTTGCAAGTACTCAGGTTTACCCAGACCCAAACCCCTCAGTTTTCTGACTGGGATGTTGACCCTGTTGAATCACATTCTCAAAACGAGACAAGAGCAAACTCTTCCTCCAAGACAAATCTGCCTCCTTGAGCTTTAATAAAGCAATGTCAGTTTACATTTATTTTACTTGTGGGCTCAAGAGTCTTATTTCATTCATATTTGTATTAGTAGAACATCTGTCTAAATAGCAATACAATGAAATCTTCATAGCAAAATTAGCTCAGGAAAAAGAAACTGAATTTTCTTTGTAGTTCAAACATTTACTGCATTTAAAATGTTTTAAAAATAAATACTAGATACTAAATGTTTCAAGAGTCAGCCTAGTTTATGGGAAGAGCAGTTAAACAATGACTCTAATGAGATTTGAAGCCTACATAATTTGCATATATAAGCCTGGAGTTAATTTTTTATGAATCATAATGTTTCTGTAGAGTGCTTCATTTTTTATTGGTTAGCTGTGATGTTTTAGCTGCACTATTTTCTTGTTCACAGAGTAATCAAATCTATTGCATCTATGAAAATCAACTGACCTAAGGCCCTGTCATAGCATTGGTTCTGAAGCCATTTTGCTTTCACAGCACCAGTTGCATTGCCCTCCAGACCCACTCAATTTATACCACATTACTTGCTAACGTAGATATGACCATAGCCAAATAGTATCTCAACCCAAGAAACCTGAATCTTTCCTGGCTCTCTCAAGTTAGACATAGGCTGTTTCCTTGTAAGCACTGGCCAAGTCACCCTCTTTCTAGGTTCCTACCAGGGATTCAATTAATCAGTCCAGGTATTCTCATAGGGTTTCTCCCAGAGCAAAAAAAAACAACAACATAGGGACCAATAAAAAAATTATAGACAAAAATTGCAGTTATATTATTCTGTGCTTGCAGTTTCCTCTTTGGCAATCTCAAGGTTCACTGTTCTGTCTGTTGTTATGTAGAGACAGAAAAATCCTCAATGTGTATTTGAAGCTAAGATGGTAAACATCACTCAATATTCCTAACGATAAAAGCAGGCTCTTGAGGCTGTTACAACCCAGGAAAACCAACCAATAAGAAATGCAAAATGCTAGTGTCTCAGTCATGAGTCTGGCCTAAAAGTGTACCAATTTAAAAAATTAATGTAAGTAGGTTTACATTACATGTATGACTCTCAAAGCAAACATGGGCTGGGAGAAGCCATGATGATATTTCTTGGATGTAGCTAGACATGTAGCATTTCTTAAACCAAAAAAAGCATATTTTCAAAAGGAACAACTCAGGATAAAAGTATTGATTTTTACCTAAATAATACTGCCAAAATATTTCCTCATGAGCTCTTGGAGCCCACACAGTATTTCTTGTAGTATCTTAAAGATAATCCACACAAGGCAGAAGAAGGTATTTGTGCTCCCTCTAGTTTTAAAAAGACACCTTGAAAAGTTTTATATTTACTGTTAACAAATATTTCCCTCCATTAGTGGTTTTAATATTCAGATGCAAGTCTTGGGTACAAGCCAAACCATCTACTGTATAAATCCTCAAAGGTATGTGGGCACTCATGTAGGGTTAGTCTCAGAGAGGTATTTGCAAGATCAGCTTCAGCCTGGTGGAGGGAGTCTTCCTCTATTCCCTCTGGAGGACAGAGGGAGGCTTCTTCAGGAGCAGCTCAGATCAGCTGAATCTCAATGTCTCCCTCAGTTGCCTTCAGTCTTTCAGCGTTTTCAGTATCTGCAGCACCATCAAGTCCAAGTAGCTTAGGACAATTTTAGATGCTTGTATCCTCCAAAAAATACAGGTAAGTTCCTTAGAAGATAGTTAAATGTCTCTTACCAGATTAGTGATTCCCTGCCATTGATCCCAGTGGTTTCTACCCCCTCTTAGTCTGTGCGTGTACCAGACTTTCTTTTCAGCCTTTTTTCACAGCAAAACCTTTATAGTATGACCTGGAAAAATAAACACCTTGGACTGCAAGTTAGATACCAGGTTTCTTACACTTGAAACAGTGAAGAATTTAATTAAGTTATGAATTAGATGTTTAGGTAACTAGCTTTGCACTTCTAGAACAAATCTCTCCAGTGACAGATTTCTGTCTTTACTTGCAGAAATACCTTTAAACAGTGCTCCTCATAAAAAAAAAAAATAAATCTCTATTCCCTCTGGAGGACAGAGGGAGGCTTCTTCAGGAGCAGCTCAGATCAGCTGAATCTCAATGTCTCCCTCAGTTGCCTTCAGTCTTTCAGCGTTTTCAGTATCTGCAGCACCATCAAGTCCAAGTAGCTTAGGACAATTTTAGATGCTTGTATCCTCCAAAAAATACAGGTAAGTTCCTTAGAAGATAGTTAAATGTCTCTTACCAGATTAGTGATTCCCTGCCATTGATCCCAGTGGTTTCTACCCCCTCTTAGTCTGTGCGTGTACCAGACTTTCTTTTCAGCCTTTTTTCACAGCAAAACCTTTATAGTATGACCTGGAAAAATAAACACCTTGGACTGCAAGTTAGATACCAGGTTTCTTACACTTGAAACAG
Source organism: Chaetura pelagica (assembly GCF_000747805.2). Taxonomy (NCBI): domain Eukaryota; kingdom Metazoa; phylum Chordata; class Aves; order Apodiformes; family Apodidae; genus Chaetura; species Chaetura pelagica. The sequence goes on along the minus strand of NW_009952577.1, from coordinate 21,767 downwards.
TGAAGAATTTAATTAAGTTATGAATTAGATGTTTAGGTAACTAGCTTTGCACTTCTAGAACAAATCTCTCCAGTGACAGATTTCTGTCTTTACTTGCAGAAATACCTTTAAACAGTGCTCCTCATAAAAAAAAAAAATAAATAAAAAAAAAAGGAAAAAGGTGTGATACTTATTTGACTTCAGTATGTAGAAAGCATTGTGCAAAGAGAGAAGCCAGAGACAGGAGTAATACTTAATAGCCTGCCTGTCTTAAATACAGATGTTTGCTGAATTGTTTGGTTTTTTCATACTGATATTTCTGCTAGCAACTATTTTAACAGATGTAGAAAAACCGAAAGCTAAAATTGCAGTTCTCAAGCACTGCTTCAACAACTAAATTGAGGAGACAAGACCTGATATTCCAAATATTTTTTCCTTAGAACTAACAGAAAAATAAGATGACTTTAAAACAATCATACTTATCTCCCTTCTTCCCTTCATTTATATATTGTAAAAAGCAGACAGATCATAAAGCCTAGCACTGTGCTAGGTCTTTCTCATTGCAAGTCAGTTATAACAGTCTGGTCCCCACTTTGACTATCTCCCTCAAGCCCTGGTGAACACCCAAGCTGCTCAGCAGTGAAGGCTGCTCAGCCAGCTGCAACACTCCTCTCTTGAGCTGACACCATCACTGGTGTGACCACAGAATCATGCAAGGTTTGACATATGGGAATCAGAGTGGGACCACAGTATTTTTGGACCAGATTTTTGTATCTAGGGGTACAAACTAGTGTGTAGCAGGATTTTTACAAGCCTGTCGACATCAAACACCCACTGATATTTCAGCATTTAGGGTGATTTTAAATCCCAGAATACTTCCATCTGCTTCTTTAGGCACCTAGGTCTCATTGTGACATTAGCCTGCTTTGAAACAAGAATTTCAGAGAGCCATAGAATTCAACCACAATTTATTTAGTCTGCCTGGGTGTTGAAATAAATACACGTGATATTTTACAAACACGCATATATATACATGTGTACATAGACATGCACCCAGAGGCTTGAAGACCATCAAGCAGCACTTTCAGTGGTCCCTAAGGCTACAGACACATAAGAGGAAGAGCAGATCACATGATGGCAGCTACCCACATAGGAACAGACTGTGCTGACAGGCTGAGAGAAGAGACGACAGCAGCGCACAGGAGAGCAGGAATTTGAAACGTGAGCAATTCAGCCTTGATTCAGTCGCAGTAAAGCTCACAGAATTCACTGCAGGACCAGCACACTGGCAGAAGCTGCATCATTGATCTGCCACTTTCTGAAGCCAGGGCAGCTTGGCTTTTCAAAGAAATCCACGGCATGTGTGATTTAGATGCCTTTGGGCTCCTGAATCTTAGAAGCATTTTGGTGAGAAAAGGCCTTTAAGAACATCAAAGATGTAAGGTCATGCAGAAAGACTTCCCAAATAGAAACTTTTGAATTCACATGCTTTGTGTTGGAAGCCTAATCATGACTGTGAGACTATAAATTGCACTGAATTTAGCTGCTACACACTGAGCTAAAGTCTGTTCTCATAAGTCTACAGCTTAGATGGTTTTCATCTCAAGGTTAGTGTTTCTTTCACAATGAAAACATTTCCCCAGCGTTAGCAAATGGATCCTAACCCCTCAGATACCAAATGACAGTGCCTTCCCGTTTAGGTACTGTTATTGCAGATTGATTATTTAATCCAATCTGATTGTCATGCCCATTGACTGTTTACTAGCAAAGTCTGCTTTCATTTCTCTCTTTAGATGGTGGAATAGTGACTGAGAAACTGCAGTTTGTGGGTACTGATACATGTATGTGCCAAAATCTGATTTTGAAATGAGCAGACTCCCCTCAGCTCCATGTTGAGTATCATTAAGTATGACCAGAATGCTGCTGTGGAGTTTGATTGTCCACTTCTTCCATGTTGCACTGCTGTGACATGCAACTTTATAGTTAGGTAAATTCAGCAAAAATATATGCAAATTGTTGACAATACATAATTTTGCAACCATTTACATGATCTGGCAGTATTTGCTACTTACCTTCCTTATTTCCAAATGACTACGGGGGAGTAGAGAATCAAGATATTTATGATGGTGATTGATGTCAATGAAAAAGAAATTATATTTTAGTCATCTGCTAAAAAAACTGTTCACCCTTGGTAAGTGGGTGAATGTATTCTTTCAAGGCTACCCCAAGGAAAAGAACAATAGTTTAAAGCTTCACTGCTCCAATTGTTCTGTCATTCCTACAATCAATAACTGTTAGAGCTGAAAACTGTCTTCTGGAAATTTTTCCCATAAAAAATGAGATTGTGTCAAGGAAAAGATTTGGCTAAAAAAAAATGTTATTTTAGCTGCTTGCTTGTTTGGGGATTTTTTGTTGTAATTTTTTTTTTTTTTTTTTAATGGATTATCTTATATAGAATTAAATAAGCATAGTGGTTTCAGTGGGTTTAAATATTTTCAAGGCTTTTCATTCTATTGTCTTCTGTAACTATAAGCATTTGAGTGGAAAAACCTGATTTTTTCCAATCTTCTGAATCATCAGAGAGATCAGTAAGACTGAAGAGTAAAAAAAAAAGGAGAAAGAAATTTTAAAATCCCATCAAACAATCTAATTTTTAAAAAGTTGAGTCCCATAGCCAAGAAGAGCAAACATTGTAAAAAGAAAAAAGAGACAAAAAGTACAAAAAACCTTAGATTGTCTTCATATTGTTAATCCCAGTAACTGAAAAAGGGAGGAAATTAATATTCCAATTTCCTGAATAATATACTCCAATATAAATATTTAAAAAAAAAAAAAAAGGAAGCATTCTATTTTAAAATCTGAATGAGAAACCTTATAGGCATATAACATTCCTGTAAATTTAGTTTATCCATCACCTCTCTGTAACTAGAGAATTAAAGCTTGCCCAAACCTACCACACAGTGACATTGTTAAAACATTCAGATTTGTAACACTCCAATAAAATGAGGAAGTATGCTTTCCTGTCTATTGTCAGGGGAAACATAATCACAGTAACAGTTTTATGTGAATTAGGCATGGAGAAAATGCCTTAAAATTTAAAAAGCAATGTATTTTAAGTCAGTTTTTAAAAGGAATTATTATTAATATGTTTCCTATTTAGAGATCTATTTATGCCTAGGATGTTTTCAGACAATTTGGCATACCAATACAATTCTGTTGATAGCTATTTCTTCATAAACAAGGATAGATAAACTCATACTCAAGCAACTCGTTATTTGCGATCCCGACTCCTTTTACTAGCTGTGACTCACCACTCTACCTTCAGTGATATTTTACAATTGTAGGTGGAGTGAATTCTATTTATATCTGTGACTATAGTCTCCAGTTCTGATAGGTATTGGCCATATCAGATATTCCTGGTAGTGTCAATGACACAAGGAAGTGGTTTTACGTCATGGAAGTAGCTCTTATTGTAATCATTCATGAAAACTGTGCAATTCAACTGTTGATTGTATGACTATTTTAGCTAAATATAATAGCAAGCAGTTCGAAAACAAGACTTCCTAAACATACAATGGAAAAATCTGTCTCAGAGAATCTCCAGAGGATCTCATTTCATTTATCATAGACAGCCAGTCCCATTTAGGAAGCTAAAGTTAAAGGCCTTTGTGCAGTTAGAATTTGGTTAAATAAAGTTACCTTTGTAAAGAGGAGAGAGAGTGTGGCAGATTCATGGAGAAAGAGGCTGATGCAGAGCAAGTGGGAAGACCTTGATAAAGGGTTTGAAGAAGGCAAATTTTTGCCTCTTTTGCCAGAGTGAATGGTCTCAGGTAAGGAGGATCTAGGTGAAGACTTTCTTTCACCTTACAACCCCATTTTCTTAAATGAAGGTTTGATAGGTTTGATAAGGTTTGCCTCAGTTTAGCAAGGAAACCTGTCTTGTTGCCACTGACAAGCATCGGTTGCTTCTCCTGGGAATAAGAAATATCACCTAGGAAGGAGACAAGATCAGCCCCTGCTGATAAATCAGTGGCTGAAACCAGAGCGCACTATCTGGGACCCAGTCTGATGCTGGTAAGATACAGGGGGAAAGAAGAAACATGTGATCTGAGCAGACAGGAAAAGAAACAATAAAATAAAAATACAGAGTAGGGATCACCCTGCCCTGCAGCCACGTAGCCATGATAGCACCAGTTGCCGTTTTGCTTGTCTGTGTTCTAGTCAAAACGAGAAATAAAACAAACAAAAAACCCCAGCCATCTCCTGTTAACGGGTTAGCATTTTTTTTTCTAGTTGGATTAACAGATAGCACTCAGCTACAATTAATTTGGCACTCAGCTAAAACATGAAATACATATGCACTGGGCTACCCTAAGATTGACATGAGATATGAGACATTCACTTTAGCAGCCCTGAGAGAGACACCAGCCTTGGCTTTTTGTGACCTGAAGAACTGCAAGCCTAGCTGCTGACCATTAGTCCTGGTTGGTTATCAATTCCTTTTAAGCAGGAATTACTGTAGATTTAAGGACAGTGAACTGTTTCTCCTTGCCTTGAGGTTTTTGCTATGTTAATTTTCATAGCCATTTTTTCCCAATAAATGACAACTTACAGCTAGAAATGCTTTTATCTTGGATTAGCTGCAGTAGGTGAGGCCAAAAATAATAGTAAGACTTTTAGATTAACAACATTTTTCAAAGAGTGAATCAGATGACTGATACTTTCATTTAATAACCTCTGTTAGCTACTCCTGCTTATGAGAGGACATAATTTGCCTCTCTTTCATTTTATTTTTTGGAAATTCAGCAGTGCAAGGATGCTCCCTTAGGCTCACAAAGCAAACTTGGAAGCTAGAGATGCAGAAGCATTTGTTAAAAAGTCTATAATTGTAAGTGCCAGTTTTTTTCTATAAAAAGGAAGCTGAGAAGCATGCTATGAGTGTTCATTTGCAAAGACTCAAGCTGTGACTGTGTAGCTGTGAATCTCGTTCCTCTATTGTCAAAGCCCCACGTTGGTCATTGGCAAGAATGGATGGGTGGCCACATGCAAAGTAACACAAGTTACAAGATCAGCAACAGCTGAATATACCTGCTGCTTCTGCAGAGCGTAGCATCTACTTGTACCCTTTCCTCCTCTGAGAGCTGCGTGATAGGTGATGAAGTATGAAGTTGGGGAATAGAGTGAAAGTGCAATCCTCACGACTTAGAGCTGGGACTCAAGCCCTCTGCTTTCACTTTCTGCTGTTCAGCAGTCTGTGGTGCAGCAAGAGGGGCTGAGTGACAGAAGAGCCTTCGTCAGCGTGTTGCTTGGCAAACCCTTCAGGGACCACCAGGTGCTTGGATGGATTAAATCACACAGTTGCTCTTGCAACTGGTTCTCCCTGGGGGAAAAGCATCACCAACTGGGAGAGGGAACATGGAGGGGAGTTCTTAATAGTATCATGCAGCACAGTACGATGTAACTTGACATGACAGGCATCGTGATGGACTGGAACCTGGAATAACAGCAGCTGCCTAGGGGGTAGGAATTTCACCTCAGCAGTGTCCCAGATAGCAAAATGTCTGCTATAAATTCCTATAATGTAGGTAATGTGCTGCAAGTAAAAAAAGATTTTACCTTTTTTTTTTTCTAACAGCTGTGAATCATTTGACATTTAGGCAATAGTGTAGTAAAAATAATAAATAATAATTTAGCCAGAGCCTGTTGGATCCTTTAATAGATGCAACACTTGAGCTGCTGGTGTCTCTTGAGCATTTCTGAAATGTTATCAGAAAACACAGGTAGAAGAAGATCCCATTGGTAGCTCTGAATGTCCTCTAATGATTCCCTCTCCAGGTAATTTGCTTAGACTCATCACCTTTGCTATCATAAATCAAAGCTTGATGTGATTTTAAGTCCTTTAGCTACCCACACAGAAAATATATTGTATTAGACTGTTTTCTGATGCATTTTATCCCTTCCTGTTCCAAGAAGTTTGGTAGAAATCAAAGCAAGTTTTGAAGTTAAAGGGAATTTGAAAGTGTGGGTTGTTGGGTTTTTTTTTGGGGGGGGGACACTTTGTGGTTTTTATTCAGATGTGGAAATATCTCAGTCTAGTTCTTTATTTGGTGTTGGATCTGAAGGAACATCCTTTTGATTTAGGGGGTGAGGGAAGAGGACCTGTTTTTGCAGGTTGAAAACTAAGAAAGTTGGGTGAAGGCTTAAGATATACAAAGATATTTTCTCTATAACAACATGGGGAAAAAAAAATTGAATTTGTGGTTGGTTTACACAAAATTAACTTTGTATGAGTTATGCCTCTCTAGCTATGGTTCAGGAACAGTAAATTGGGTGTGGACTGAAAAGGAGGAAATCTCCAGTGGTAGCACCCTGACTGGTGGAAAAGAAAGGCACCAAAAAAAGCATATGTAAGAAGCACATCTAAGAGCCCTCTGACCTAAAAAGAATGGTCCTAGAAGAAGTAGGAAGCAGAAGCACTCAGACTATGAAAGTAGTTTCATTGTGCAAAGAAATGTGGGTATTTCAAACCTTGTTTCATTTTGAACACAGCATCATAGAATGGTTTGGATTGGAAGGAACCTTAAAGATCATCTAGTTACAACCCCATTACATGCTAAACCCCTCCAACATGCCAAAACCAAAACTGGTTTAAGACATTAGTGAATGAAAATTATGTATCCATGCCCCCAAAACCTCCTTTTTTCCCAAAACTGGAAGTCTGCATCTTGATTTTAGTCCTTCTAAACTTTCTGATGGTCTCCTAAACTAAAATTCCAGTGCAAATGGCTCAGGTGGTAAAGTGTTTCCATTTTAACATCAGAACAACTTCTCCCAACTGATTACACTCACACCCAAACCCTTGTGACTAACAGTAGTGGTATGGTGAGACTGGGGGCAATATAGAAGGAACAGGGACTTGTATTTGGGAAAGGGGCCAAGAGGTGTTTTCAGAGAGACTGCAGAGAATGAGGAGGGGTGCAGGGAACTGTGCAAAGGACTAAGGAGGCACTGATGTTAAGGACTTTTGTGGGGAAAAGATTAGAAATTAAAGTGGTTGCTGCAGGCAGACTGGGAGCAACGTAAAGGAGAAGCAGCAGATGGAAAAACCTGGGAAAGGTGCTGGATTTAAAGAACAGTGGTATGGCATGATCCTGACAGTGCAATATTTGCCACAAAGAGAGGTGTCAGGATAATGAAAATTAATTACTAAGGTGGTTCTAAAGCTCAATTTTCTTAAGTGTAGTGAATGCCAGAATATTTGGAAAGACTTTCAAGTTGTGTGATTCAACAGCCTGCATTTTTTTAATGAGAGAAATGTGTTAAATTCTTGCCTGAGGTTGAAAGACAAAGGAACCTATGGAAAAAAAGGAGGCATTTCCTTCACTTATCTGATCTGGAGGCAAACAAGCCATCTGGAGCCCAGCAGAAAAGGACACCAAGGAACAGCTTCTTTTAAGAGAAAAATGGAAGCAACATGCTCTCTAAGCATTGCTTTCCAACAGGCACCCCTGCCCTGGTCAGAGTGGTCCTGTGAGGATGGCAGCAGGTGAGGCAGAGATATGATGGATAAGGGGCAACAAGAGAGACTTTGATAAATGTTTCCCAGGTCTGAGAAAGCAAGCTTGAGCAGATGTGCTGCTCTCTGCCCAACAAGGACATTGCAAGGGCAGAGCCCCAACCCAAGCAGTGCGCTCATCCAGTAGACCAAGAAATGCTGGTTTGTTTTATAAAGGCTGTCTTGCTTTGCAAAAACAGTTGCTGGCTGTCTTAATTCCCTGTGAAGAGTTAAATCCTCATTTCTGAGCAGCTGTAGGCAGCTCTAAGATCTGGTTGGGTTGGCTTCCCTCAGACACCCACCTCCATCAAAGCCCGTGGCAAAACTACCACACATCTTCCCCTATGTCACCTCTGAGTGGTATCAAAGTGCAAGGAGGCCAATTCATTCATTTAACCCAATTCCCACTTCCTTTCCCTTTAGTAAGCATACATGCCTGCTGTCAACAATGTTTCTTCAGTTGTCTTTCTGTTCCTCAGTCACTGAATTTTCCTACAAGGCTTTGTCTTCTTTTTTCTTTTTTTTTTTTTTTCCCTTTACCTCTCTAAGGCAGAAAAAAAATACACTATTGAAGTTGATTTTATCTCACTTTCAGGAAAGTGAAGCATACTGTGGAGATCATATGCAGTTGGACTTGTGTAGCTGCAACTCCCACTCCCACACATACAGACCACATGTCCTGGTAACTGAAACACTTTTACTGTGTGCTGGGTGACAAAACACATTGGTATATGCCTTATATAGAAAATCCATATACCACTGTGTTCTAAGCATAATTGGAAAGGAACATTGTAATATGAGCTCTAGGACTCAGATAAGTGAGCATTAATCATTCTCAAGGAATGGACTGAGATAAGATTTGGCTTCTCTGTTATGTTCTAGTAGAGATGGAGTAGGCAGCTTGTATTTGCTTTGGGAAGTTTGGCATGTTCCATTTGATTGCAACTGATTTGATAGAAATACACATCAAGGAAATGTCTATCTAACAAAAGCAAGACTATATATGCATATACAGAGAAAAAGAAGGACAAAAAAAGAGGCAGGGCTGCAACTATACTTACAATCAGGCAGCAGGTGAACCCTGAGACAGATCACCAGAAGTCATCTTCACCCCCTAAAATAATATCTACATTCTCTAATGGTGTAAGAGGAATGTTTCCTGTCTTACAGGGCAGTGAATGCACATGCCACTTAACAAGCAGACGCCGTGCTGTGCCATACATGCTCCATAATGCAATTACACTCTTTTACAGCTCAGAAATAGAAATATTTCATTGTTATTTATGTTGTTGTTGTTTTGCTTTGTTCTTCATCTTTCAATGAGCCTTTGAAAGAATAAAGAGCTTCATTCCCAGTACCTCTAATTGAAACAAAAAGCTAAGAGCATTAGGCCCTTGAGCCCGATCCTGTAAATGGCTCTTAGAGAGCGGCCCACCTTAACTGCAGAGAGCCTTGCTTAAAACCAGGATAACAGCATTACCAGAACAAGGAGCTGGACTCAGAGCAGGTGAGTGGATCCAGGAAATTACTTGTGCAAAGAACCTGGCATTTATAAAGCTTGACCTGCCTTAACACAGCATCGCGTGTGAAATGATGAGTCTTGTGAAGGCTGCAAAATCTGTCTTCAAGGAATAGCACTAATATCAGCTCTGCAATAACCAGGCACTTGCTTATGAGTCAGCCTGGGCTCACGTGCCCCACATGTGTGGCCTCGAGCTACAGCCCTGCAAGGATAAAAGCAATATTTCTTCAGTTTTCTTTTCTACCCATCACAGAGGCTTCTGGAGAGGCTACAAAAAATAAAGCAGTAGGAGCAACAAACAATAGTTTTCGACTCATTTTTCTAAAAATGCCTCTCCCTGCTGCTCTCATTCATACTTTGACAGCAAAACTGCTCTGGAGCCACTGATGTATTCTTGTCTTCTGTGAGATGTCTGGGAAATCTGGGTATAAAATCCAGGGCATGGCTGTGCATTGAGTAGCACCATTTTCACCTTTCTCTAGCTCTCTGTGGTACAGCAGCTTCTTTCATTCTCATTGCTTTAGGTAAAAAGAGAAACTCCTTAGCTATTTCTCTTGACATTTGGGTTTTAAAGATTCTTTTCTCTTGCTACATTTACTTCACTTTTCTATTTCCTGTCCTCTCCCAATTATTTTGAAAAAGTTGCCATGGTCACGCTCAATATTTCTGGTATTTTGGGATTCCAGACTTTAAAATCAAGTCTTAAATAACAGCATGAGCTTCAGACAATGAAATCATTTGCTTGAAAGAAAGAGTTCAAGCTGGCCATCTGCAGGAAGGTTTGCTTCATGATAGAAGGCATAGAGCTAGATATACAGGAGAGAAAATATTTTTTTAGAATGCAGGAATTTACCACAATGACAGTATTTACAAAGTTAAGAAAAGGAATAAATCAAATGTACTTGTTGGAGCATTCTGAATACAGTGATGGACCAGTGAAATATTTCCAGTGCTCTGATCAAGAACATTGTAATGTGGTCAACATATGAAGATATCCAGCTCAGGGTATTTTTGTCCAAGAAAGCATTTAGTTTGGAGATACTATTTCTTAATGGCTGGTTGTCGAAATTGCTTCAGGGTTCTAATTACTTTATAGCTTAAGTGAAATTACTTCTTCAGAGGAAAATACTGGTTTCTTTTATATATACCACAGTGTAATTTACGAACAGATAAAACCGAGCTTCAAATAAAAATGCGACCCAATTATTCCTTATTTCTCATTAATTATTTCCTGCAATAAACATTCATAGCTTTTGCCTTCTCAATGGGACTAGAGAGCTTAGGGATGGTTCAGCTTTTTTATAACAGAATTGGACTGAAACCATATAGCCTCTCTTCTTCCTATTGTGCTTTAAGGTCCTGATCCACAGCAGCATTCAAACCCAGTTTTGAATATCTGAGCAATTTCATTGTCTCCATTGGCAGCATGGTCCAGACTGGGTTCTTCATGCTTCCTACAAATGTACTGCTACTCCATGTCAAAATAGATTATTAATATCCTATTATTTAAAAGGAAAATGCTTTATGCATTTTATGCAACTGAAATATATACATCTGAAATAATAAAAATACTCCTGAGTTTTCTCTGGGTATCAATCTACATGCAACTGCTACGGCATATGAGAGCATCTCTACCTGTGCTGCTTCAGTAAAGAACTATAGGAGCAATGCTTGACTTTCTTGTCGAAGGTTAGGGACAATTTTCATTACTTCATCCACCTTCATTTCACCCACTGCTATAATTCTTCTTCAGAGAAGCAGCAAGGAGGGCTGACATACCTGTTGCTCAGCACTAACAGATGTCTCTGCTGTTATTACAAGCTTAATCATAATTCAGTCTTTCGCAGTATGTTCCTGTGTCTTACACTGGATCTAATGAAGCTGTAGATAAACTCAAAAATAGGAGAAAAAAAATAGCAATTCTGTTTTGCACATCAGTCGGTATCAATAAATATCCAGATTTAATTTTTTATATGTCTGGGCAAACTTAATTCCTGTGTTTATAAATGCCAGAAGCAGAGGATGTTCTGAGTGCAAAGTACTGCAAGCTGGAAAAAAAAGCACCCACTGACTTGGCTGTGTGGCTAGTTTCCTCAAGCCACTCATTAGTCCTGTGCTCCTTGTGACCTTTCCTGGCCCCCTCCTAAGCAGAGATGAGATTACAGCAAGATGTAGGATGCTTCCTCATCACTCTCATCTTTCATTCACTCATTTTCAGCTGCAGAGTTAGTCAATTTGGGAGGGATGTTTCTTTATGTTAGAAAGCAGTCATTAAGGAAAAATCAGGTAGGTTACACAGTTGTGTAGGGTATAATGATCTGGATGAATGTAGTAAGATCTCTTGGCAGCTGAGATGATGAAGCTGCTTTTAAGGTTTGTTTGCTGTGGTTACGAAGTCTCTGTTACAGGGGAGCAGAGGATGCCCCACAGGGAGCAAACAAAGTTTGAGAAACATGCCAAGGGAATGTAGCCCCCTTTAAAACACATTTTTCCAACATATGATCCCATATTATATGCCATAGTTGCCCTTCTTCCTGAACAGTAATGTCTCTTACTGCCTGGTACAGCCAGCCCTGCCCACCACTCCCTGCCATGTCTGCAACATCAAGGCCTTTATGGAAAGGACTCTCTTTCCTTGTTCTTCTGCATAGCAGCCAGCCCTTCATCAGCTGATACAAAGACTTTTCTGTATCTGATGGGAAGGGATCTGCAGCCATGAGGCAACCACACGCAGGTCTGACTTGCTAAAATGCTGAATTATGGATGAATTATTTCAAGTCAAGAGGGGAAGACATTGCAGATCCCCTGAGAAAGGATGTGACTGGTATGAAGCCATTGATTTGTGCACTGCATAGGGTCCAGAAGCTGGAGGTTATAACTTCCTGGCACTAGGCATTCATGCAGAGAGCTTGAAAGGAACACAGTGAAAGCAGTGAATGACATAATCAAATAACTCTTAAGATTTATCTAAAGCATTTTGTCATTTTTAAAAGAAAAATAAGATTTGGGCATTAACAGACAAAACAGGTGAAACTATTGCTAGAGTCCTGCCCTTCTCTTTTCTTCCTGCACTCCTTCTATATTTCTTAGTCTTTTATTTAAAGAAGTCCATTACCAACTCTTGTTGTTAAAATGGGAATAAGATTGCACTTGCCAATTAAGTCAGCAGGTGCTTAGAAAGGACTTCGGAGGAAGAAGCAAGATTAAATTTCTTTAAACTTCTTTCAAAAATTCTAAGCTGGCACATTACTCCAGCTTCTTTCCACTGAGAAATGGTCACCCTCCCATAGTCCTTCTTGTACCATTCAAAGAAATTCATGGGAAAGATAAATTCTAAATTCAATTTGATCTTGTAGAGCTTAACTGTGTCTTGTACTACTCCTCCCTAAAAGTCCACATGATAGCTTTATACTGACTATTAAAATTAAAAGTCACTTAAGGCAAACTGGATAGGGAGTAGCAGAATAAATGCGCATATATGGCTTAGCTACATTTGTTACCATGATAATCTCTTGTTGCTATGGAGAAACAGGTTTTATATATATGTCAGCACAGTTGGGGAATTCAGTGCCAAGCTACCAACTATTGCAGAGATCTCAAAGATAAGCAGCAGAAGTTTCTCTCCTAAATATGGGATTTTGAGGGACAGGGCACATTCATCTCCATTTGTCAGTTTAAGTCATTTGAAATCACTAGATCTTCAGCACACCTAACATAATTAACTTCGCCTGGAGCAATTATAATTAAGTCAACATAACCCAGAATTCTCAAGTTTATGACATAACGTAGCTATTGTGGTGCTAATTTTTTTAATTTGATAATATATTCCAGCAGATGCCACATATTAAGAGCTCTTTTCTGTCTCTTGGCATTGTCTAACAAAAGAAAAAAAAAAAAAAAGCAACATGGAAGATTGCCAGGAAAAAAAAAAGAGAGAGAGAGAAAATCAGTAAAAGACTACCTAAGAAAAGTTAATAATGCACTGCCACAGCACACATGGAGCATTCAGAAGCTACTGATCACATCCTCTGATCACATCCTCTGATCTCATTAAATTTTAGGTGGCATTTCTTAAAACGGATTTTTCAGCTTTAAAGTTCATATTTTCAAATTGCCTTTACACCTTAGAATAGAAGAGGTCATTGCTTAAAAAATAAATCTTCTTCAAAGTGATACCACAATGTAGAATATTTTTTAAAAACAAACTTATAAAACAAAGATCCCCAAGAGTTATGGTAGCTGGCAAGCCTGCAACAATGACTGTTGAAGCACCTGGCAAGTACCATTGTCTGCAAACAAAATGTGGTGTTGATGCAGATCTGGTGTCAAGTATTCCCTGGATTTCAGAAGACTGGCAAGAAGTGGACTCGGGTGCACAGAAGTTTGTGGAGACAAGAGACTGAACAAGTGCACAAGGTGTTTTGTAGGCAGTGTTATTGTTTAAAACGCAGAACACAGGAGAGCACATTCTACCTAGTTCTCACTGTCTAAACTGAAAAACACAATTTATTCTTATCCACATTTTCTTTTATTGATGCACCTCTGATTTGGGATCTGGTAGAGAAATGCCTTTAACAAAGGGCACAAGAAATGTTGTCCAGCATTCCAGCAAACAGTATGGTTGTCTGATCTCCTGCCTGAGTGCTGCTTCCACAAAACCAACATGCTTCAAAGGAAGACCTTCTGTCTTCCAACACTCCATCTTGTGATCCCATCTGGTCTCAGCCTGAGCCACACCATAGCCTGCTAAATTAATGCTCATGCTGACAGAGTAAGTATACCTCAAGCTACCTATAAGGCACAAGAGATCCTACAAGGAGTGTAACACCACTGTGTTAAGCAAGTAATGAGTCCAGTTACCTGCATCCCATTCACTGGGGCTCCACCAAACCCTTTGGAGGGCTTAGCAGCTGGGGTGAGGCAGCTGCTATAGCAGCAGGGCAGTTGCTCAGTTCCACAGCAGTTATTTGCTTAACAAAACTAAAATTCCCTTTTTTTTTCCCCTCTGTATTTTTGCCAATGACTTAATCTCACTTCTCTGCTCATTTTCTTCACAGCAAACACCCCTCCCAGGGAAGAACTGGCACTGCTAGAAGAAAACAGGGAGCAACTGATAACAGGCTCTCTGCTCACGCCTGTTTTCCAGAAAATATGGCAATCATCACTTTGGTTAATACCAAGGTAGAACCAGGACATCCAAAGATAAAAGCTTGATTTGGAACAAAGACAGAAATAAACCCGGATCTGGGAGCCCAATGTGTGCTATCGATAGCAATCAGATTAAAGAGGTGTATTTCTGTTATCAGTTTATGCAAGTGACCACTGAGTTAAATATACCTCGTTTTCTGACATTTGTGCAAGCTGTCAGCTCAGGCATGTATTTCAGTAGAACTGTTAGTTCAATATTCAGAGCAGCGTTACTCTAGTGTGCATCTGAGTGCATACTTGAATTCTAAATCCATAAACATTTAATTAAAAAAATCTCCACTATAATAAATAGAATGACAGTAACCAGAAAATGAGAAGCAAACCCCAGAGCTGTCCTCATAAGTCCTCTCAAAGTCTATAATGGCCTGGTGGGTGATAGGTGGTTACATGATATACATTTGACAGCTCCTGCTGGGTCAGACTAATCCTCATAGATTTCCACCCCCTCTGCAACTTTGGCTCCCAATCTCCAGTTACTGCAGCAGCAACTCCTGAGTTCCCAGCACCACAGTGGAGAATCCCTCCAGCTCCCTGCACCACAGCCCAAAAGTCAACAGGCCTGTGACCCCCAGGGAGCTGCTTCCCACCCTCAGCACCACAACAGTACCAGGTGATATGACTAACCGGAACAGGAGGAAAGGGGGTATTGCAGCCTCTCTCCACTGCAGGTGCATCCATAGCACATGAGACAATCCCACAGTGGGAAATAAAGCACTGATGCAGGGCATACAGAAAACATTGTCTAGCACAGACAGATGTTGTGGGCTTGATGCAGGAATTAGTGGGTGAAATCTTATGCCTTCTGTTATGTACCAGCACAGACAAGATGGTTCATTCTGGCCTTCATATCCATGAATCTATAATTGGGCATTTTGCTGATGGAAGAGCACACACCTGTAGCAAAGATCTCTCATTGAAAGAAGATCTCAAGATCTTCTCTTGTGAGAAGGTCTTTTTTCAATAGAAGTCTTGTGCAAGAGCAAAGGAATTCTAGGATTACCAGAAGATACCTTTTCTTAGGTTAAAAAAAAAAAAAAAAAAAAAAAAGACACTAAATCAAGATAAGTAACATCCTTGATGGTTCCTGTGGGAATTCCTCCTTCCCACTTCCTACTCCCACTGAGTTTATCCAAGAAATAATTAGAGGAAGTAATACATAATTAATTACATTAGCATCTCTTTAGGAACTGAATGACTCTGGAGATCACTTCTGGCAATGGGAAATGGAGACTTTTCCTGCTTTTATTTATGCCAGCCAAGCATCATAAGTTGCTTTAATGGGAGAGTTTCTGAGTGATCTCAAGCACTGACATCCAACTATTTGGATGTAGTTCATGCCATCTGTCACCTTTCCTCTAAGTCCTTGTCTCTCAGGTCCCTTTGACCTTGAGCCTTATGACAAAGGACTTATCCCAAATCACTATAGTACTGACAGATCCTATCATATAATGATCTCATATCTGGTCACATGTTTATTGGCACAAGCAATGCCTACTCACACAAAGGGTATGAATTGTGTGACAAAGCCAGTTTAGCCATCTGACAGATAGCACTTGTTTATGTGGCTGGGGAAAAAATACAAGATCTTAGGAATGAGAGGCAGTTTCTTATAAAGGGGACAAGTATTGCTTCCAGCCCACCAAAATGCTATTCTCCTTGCAATCTGCTTAACAGATTTCCAGCCTTTACTTCTCAAGGCTGGCTGCCCTGATACATGGCCAGTGTTTGGGCCTTAGTATGGAAGATTTTTTGGAAATCCAACCTGGTTGCTTCAAATGAGCCCCTTGGGTTGCAAAGTGCATACAGCATGGCTCCACAACAAACAGAACACATGCAGTTAGTTTTACACCTTGCTTCTCAAAGTGAAGGTCTGCTGGTTACTTAGGGTGAGTAAGGTGGCTGCATCACAGCTGAGGTTCTCACCTGCTCTGTCACTTCCCACTTCCTTCCAAGAAGTCTGCCCTGCTCCCAAATGTATTTTCAGACATGATGGGCTAAACTCCCGTGGAAATGACATCCTGAAACCAGGCCACATAAAGGAGGAATTACAGCTGTTGGTAACATGAAAGGAAGGGGAAAAGAAGACATTTTTGACACATTAGAGTGTATCTTTCTCTCAGACACACAAGTAGTATCACAAAATTCACTATGAATACTATTCACATGCAACACATAAGCTTGATTAATGCTTCTTCAGAAAAATAAAAAAAATAATTTCTGCCCCTATGCAGCTCTGAAGCCCTCTGATCTTACCCATGGTCAAACTGCTTGATCTTCTCTATGTAGAAGAAATCACAGCTTCACAAGACATACAAAACTGCACTGAGATGAGGAGGACCAGCCGTAAGCTTATTGAAACAAAATCATTACACAGGATGTGCTTCAAAAATATTAGTTGCTACAGGTGAAAAAAATACAGGAATATTTATGTAATTTTCTCTACTATCTCTTGACCTGAGCACTTGCACTCCTATCCTCAGTGCAAACTCAGCACCTTACCACTTAAGCACACTGCATTATTCAGCAATCACAAAATAGAGGGAGAGAGAAAAACAATGTTATTGCTCTCATGGCTGGGTCAGGTCACCGCTTTAAAAATCACCATTACATTACCAGGAGTGCAGTCAGGACAAAAAGCTATGTCTAAAGTCCAGAAAGAGCAACTCAGCCCAGTAGAAAGAAGTCAGGAATAGCTCAGAAACCTCCATTATCATTCAGGTGCGTTTCAGAGTATGAATTAATTAGCAGGAGGTTTTCAGAAAAGAACTGAACCCTTTATTGGCAGTTCTCAATGTGAAAGCCCTGTCACCACAGCTAAGAAAGTGACCCAGAAATGAAAAAGAGAAAGAGACAGAGAACTGCCACAAAATCCAACTCCCCCTCCAACACCAACCCATCAAGCCAGTCAGCCAGCAAATTCTGCTTTTAAATGTTATTGGTCACATACCATTATGTAACTAATATCATGTCATACCACTCCAAACTGCACCCTGTTGTACACATAAGTGAAAGAGCATCCCTTAATGTAATGTGGAGTGGAACAAATACAGTAAGAAAAGATACTGACTTATGGATAGCATGTCTGATACCAATTTATGGAGTGATTATCCAAACTGAGTCGTATTTTTATTTTTAATACGATTATATTTCCTGCTACCTTCACCCTCCTCCACATTCTTGCCTACAGCTCAGAGGCTTTTTTTAAAATTCACCAAACAGATGTAAAAGCTGATATTTCTCTGCATACATTTCTCTAGCAAAAACCCTGCAACCTTGTGCTTAATGAGGAAGAGTCTTAATAGAAGGACAGAGAGGTTAAATTGGCTAACAGATGAAAAAAAAAAAAATTAAAAAGAACTGGATAGGAAAAAGCTGAAGTTTCCATGGAAACAGAGCCACATCCTATAATACTCTTGACTCTATACATTTATTTATTTATTTACTTACTTACTTATTTCAGCTAAATCCGTTTCTAAGCAATAGGTTAGAAAAATGTTCAGGAATTCAGCATAGAGAAAACTTAGTTTTTGAATAGGGGTCCAGACCTTCAGCTGCTACAAATCAGCACAGCCTTGCTGAAGTCATCATGGCTAATGACACTGTTATGATTTACACTACTTCAGGATCTGGCCCAAGTGCCCCACAAAAAAATTAGTTAATATGAACTACAAGATGAGAAGTAAGTCTCAAGACCTGCACAATAAGGAAGCTACCAGAAATCACCACGTGGGATTTTATGGGAGTTGCACGTAACTGCCATCCCTTAAGGTGGTTCTACATAAAGGACAGATTTTTCATGTAGGTCCCCTGCTTGTACAAAGAGGAGAAGGGAAAGGGCAGACCCCATCATGCAAGTAGAAGAGCAGCAAACAGGTCTGGTTAGCCATGCAAAAGATAACACAGCCTTTAAGTTTAAAGATGTGTTGATGGAACTGACTTTCAGATATCCATTCATCAGTCAGCTTTATCTATATTTCTCGTCGAGAATGTAATGGTGTGATGTGGTATTTAATGAGGAGCAAGGTATTTCAGTTTTACCTGGCAGTTGGTGCAGCACCACATTGGGCTGATGCACTCAGAACAACTTTGGTAACAGCAGATACAGACTGATGAGTTCGGCAGGGCTTTAAATTTCTTTCTGCAGAACTAAAATAAAAACAACATCCAGTTTTGCTAGAACTGAACATGGCCACAATCTGACATCAGAACTGTTTCCCACTGCCCATGTTTGAGACTGTGAAACAGATCTCACACACCATGTGGAGTTTTTGCAGCTGAACTGTATTTTCCCACTGAGCTCAAACTTAGGCCCAGATCTGCTGAGAAAGTTGATTTTTGGAGCCTTCAAAACACAGCTCCAGACCTAAGTTCTCTGGCTCTGGCTCTGACCTGTCTCCTGGGTTTGTGGAAACTACTTGTCCAGCTAAAGGAAGGAGGGAATGATGTAGCATGAAGCGCTGACCTTTGAGATGCACCAGGAGCAGGAATCTTTCTCTTCACATCCACACTTGTATATTTTTCTGTGCATGGAAAGCATAACAAGATCGGGAACCTTATTTAGTCTTTTTTCACCCCAATTCATCTGGCAGAACTTGGAGAGTTCTTTGATCTGAAAAAATAACAGAAAAACTTTTGACTTATGTCCTCACAAAGAAAGAAAAGCAATTTCTTACAGCTCCATAAAACAGAAACACACAACCAGGGAATTATATATATCCTTGTGCTGTCACTTCAGGCTACATTTTCTCAAGCACCACGACTCACCCTACTATAGTGATGGCCTTGTGTCAGGGACATTAGTGTCACTGCAGAAAAGAACCCAGGAAACTATTTGACATAAAACCCCAATTGCAAAATGGCAGGCACAGCTCACCCTGTCAGTCAGCCTGGTTGCTGATGTGGTTTGCTGAGCCTGGTCAGAATGGGAGCCCAGGAGAGTCCCCCAAGGGCTGCCTGCTCCAGCAGGACCCAGCCACGCTCCCCAGGCCAGTTAACATCATCATCAATAGAATAATCATAGAATGGTTTGTGTTGGAATGGACCTTAAAGATCATCTTTGGGTTCCAACCCCCCTGCATGGGCAGGGACACCTCCCACTAGACCAGGTTGCTCAAAGTCCCATTCAATATGGCCTTGAGCACTTCCAGGGATGGGGCACCCACAGTTTCCCTGGGCAACCTGTTCCAGTATCTCACCACCCTCACAGGAAGGAATTCCTTTCTTATGTCTAACCTACATCTCCCCTCTTCCAGATTTAATCCATTACCCCGTGTCCTATGGCTCCATACCCTTGTAAAAATCCCTCTCTCACTTTTTTGTAGGACTTCCTCGGGTACTGGAAGGCTTCTATAAGGTCTCCCTGGCAGAGCCTTCTCTTCTCCATGCTGAACAACCACAACTCTCTCAGCCTGTGTTCGTAGGAGAGATGCTCCAGCCCTCTGATCATCTTGAAAAAAAAATCCTGAAGAAACACTGCCCATATCATTCTCTGCTTAAAACTCTGTATTTTCATTGTAAAACTGCATTTTATTTTATTTTTTTAAACTATCAACATTTAACAACAGGAGTGAAAAAGTTACTAAATAATAGCAATATTTTTTAAAAATTAATGAAATGTTTTACCCCAAGTCACACAAAATTAATCTGGTTGCACAAAGCAGTACTTTTGCTTTTGTCAAGCTCTTACTGGATTTCTATTTTAGTTCAACTATAGCCAGTAATTCCTTTCCACTTTACTAAAAATTTCATCCAGCTCTAGTCCATAACAGTTTACCACTAATGTCTTGCACTAAACCATAAGAACTGTCTGGATTATCCCAAGTTCCCTTCAGAGTCAAGGAACCGTGGAAAGAAATATGTTATTGGTGTTACTTGAGATTTTTTTTTCTTAAATTTATTTTTCAGGTCTCTCTGTCCATAGGCTCCCATTAATTATAATAACCTTACCAGTAACTTAGTGGATGTGATTATATACTTAACAGCAATATTCTCCTAAATTCTGACAAAATATACTTTACATTATGACACTTTTCATACGTATTATCAAACTAAGAACCCTACAACAATTAAGAACATAGAAGAAAAAATAATTTTTCAAATGTTAGGAAGGTAAGTACATGCTTATCTTTAATGAAAGCAGGTTAGATTTGCTCTAAGCCTCTTTGAAGAAATTACTATTTCTAAAACTGTTAGTATCATAGTTCTCCTGTTCACAATCTCTGTTGCAATGATACTGTACATCAGTTTGCTTCTTACAATCAATATTTAGTTGGTTCAGATTTGTGGTTTTCCTGTCTCTGGTCACTTGACTCCCTTCCTCGTGCACATGCAGCCACTGATTTAATAGGGAATAGATACAGTGAAATTCCAGATGTCTGGACAGCTTTGGGTGATGACAAAGCAGACATCTACCAACTGCCCAAACTTCTCTTGGCATCAGTTATCCAGCCATGAGTTCATGGATCCAAAACAGGAGGAGGAATGCAGATAGCAGAGTTTATCCCCAAACTCCTTCTTGAGAGTTTGCACAGACAACCTGACAGAATAAGTGGGATTTCTTTGGCACAAGCTTAGTGGGCTATTTTATTACTTTTGGACTTGGATCTTTGGTATGAAAACATCTGCCAAAATTGGTATTTGCTCAGTGCCAAGCTTGAAAAAAGGCAGGTAACAGCAGCATTCTCTTTGACTAAATGTTAGGGTTACATGCTTTCAACTGCTCTAAGTACAGTGTTTCCAAGAAAACATGCTACTTCACATAGTCCACTACATTACATCAACTCTGTCCTAATTAGACCCATGTTTCAGCTTTCTGAGATACTGAGCAAGACATAGTATTGTTGAATGCAGGAAAAGCTCAAGCATATCTGTGTGGGTTATGACTGATCTACAACTATCATCTGAGTCACTAGTCATACCCAACCCAATCATACATAGCTATTCTTCCTTCTGAGGTAATTTGAGTTCAGTTTCCACACAGTGACCTTTGGTCAGCACTTTCTGTAGGAACTCTGGTACAGCACCAACAAATTTTCTCAGTAATGTCCTTATTTTTCCCTTATTCTTTTTTCAAGGATCTGTTTAGGCTTGACTTTGTTGACTGGCTGAAAAAAAGTATTCTTAGCTATGGGACTTGCTGCTGTGCTCCTGAAAAGACTGTTTGCCTTGGACCAACTTTGCATCTCTCAGCAGTTTTTATTGGTATCACCTGGTAAACTTAAAAAGCTCCATCAGTTGTGCAGGATTTTTTTAATCTTCACACAGTGCTGACAACCAGACACAGTCCATAAGCTCTGAAAATGCCCTGTTACTACCATTTACCCTCTGGAGCAGGTTCATCCTAACTGAATGGCAAGAGGACATTCTCAGCAGCACATGCAGTCTGTAATGTGATTCTATTGCTCTGTGTGGTTTTCATATGGACTCACTGAACCATTCTGATGCCCTGAGGACAGAACCCTTTGAGCATCTTACTTTGCTTATGTCCATCTTCAGACAACAACA
>NW_009952576.1:45775-46688 GCF_000747805.2 Chaetura pelagica | reverse complement strand
GTTCCCAAATAAAATGGGAAATCATGTCACCTGGAAAACTGAGCACCTAAACCCCCCTTTTTTTGTGGTGCAGGTTCCATTTCTGCCTCCCTTTGTTGCTGGGGGGGCTGTCAAACCCTCCTCCTCATTCTCCTGCCTCACTGATTCCCCATTTTTTCCCCAAACCTCACCTTTCCAGCCTGAGATTCCTAATTTCCTGTTCTTTCCTCTATTCCAGCCAGCTGGAAAAAACAACCAGGAACCCAAGAGAAGAGAAATCTCCTTGCAGAATTCCAGATAATTCCTCCTCCCTTCCCAACAGGAGCCATCACTCCCAGAAGAGAAGCTCCACAAAAGGTTTGGGACTTGTTGTTTCTTTTTTTTCCACCCCTACATCCTCTTTCCATTAATCACTTGTTATTTATCATCTTAAAATCCTGAAAATTGCATTTTTTATGTTCATTTATCATCAGTTCAGGGCCCATTTTTAACCAGGTTGATGCCCTCAGGAGGATCTGCTTGGTGCAAACTGGTTAAATCCTTCATATCCAGACAGTTCTTTAGCATTTATACAAGTTTGATATTAGAATAAATTTAATTAAACCATTTTAAATACTAAAAAAAAAAACCAAAACAACCCTCAGGAATTATCCCCTCTCCAAGCAGAAATAAAAGGTTTTAAATTCTGTCCCAACCCCATCACTCCCAGGAAAAACTATCCAGGAATTCCCTCTTCCAGCCACTATTAATCCCTTCCCCCCCTGCTCCCAGTTCCATGTGTCTCTGCATCCCAAGATTTTCCAAGGAAATTGGAATTAATTGGAACTCTTGGGCAATGAAAATCATTTCATGCCTTTGTGTGAAATTCCCCCCAAATCTGGTGGTTCCTCCCAAAGAGGAAAGAGAACAAGTAAAAAATTCCAACTCTTTTTTT
>NW_009952576.1:43981-45643 GCF_000747805.2 Chaetura pelagica | reverse complement strand
AGATGGGAATGAAATTCCAGGATGGAGTCAATCCAGGGGTTTGGCACCTTAAGATTGTCACTTCCTGACCATGTTCTGCCAGAAAAGGTCCTCACCTGAGTGAAATGTAAATCATCTTCTCTGCTAGACCAGCAGAGGTGACCAACCTAGAACCCTAGGGGCTGATTTCTTTTTTCTCCCAAATTTTAATCCCCAAAATGATCAATTTAGACAATATTCCAATGGTAGTGACTTCATGAAAGCCTGGATTGGAACAGCCCCATGAGTGTTAAGTTACATGCTTGAAAACCTCAAGGCAAAGCTCTGGTTTCTTTGGGATCCAACCCAAGCCCATCCCAAAGGGCTTCCTGGAAGTGGGGAGATGTGGTTTCATGGGATCATGACTCACTCCACAGGGAGGATCAGGGAATGTGTCCCATGTGGTGTCACTCAGAACACAAACCCAACCAGCACCACTCCCCATTTTAGCAAAGAATTTGGTGCTTCTCAACACCTCCCATGAGCCCAGAAACTTTGGAATTCAGTAACAGACACTTGGGAAAGGAGGAATCTGCTCCTTGGGAAGCAATTCCAGAAGATCCCTCTAGAGAAGAGGCCCTCAGAACAACATGGTTTGTGGAGAAGGTGGAAAACAACCTGGAGAAGACCCTCCAGGGGAAGACCAAGCAACTCTGTTGAGGAGGCAAGATGAAAAGCTGGAGAGCTTTGGAGCTCCCCCTGGAATGACTATTTTAATACTGAAGGACCAAGAAAACACTCTGCTCCTTGAGAGATTCCTGTTGAGACTCCTTCTAGATGCTTCCAAACCCACTCCCAGAACCAGCAGTTTGGAATAAAAACACCACTCCAAGCAGCTCTGTCCTAAACCAACCCATCCAGCAAGTCCCTTAAAAAGCATCTTGTCCTTCAAGAACTTCCCCCTAAAATGTCAATGTTTTGAGCACACAAAAAGTCTCAGCTGCTTTGGAAGAGGCTTCTTCACCTCTGCTGAGATAAAGAGTTTGGTGCCACCACCTTGGTGGGTTCCAGAAGAGCTTTAAATGGAGGAATCCACGGTGAAGTGCCCGTTCTGCGAGAGCGTCCTGCGGTCCGTGGTGTTGAGCTTCACCACCGTGGGGGTGTACTTGGAATTCCTGTAGCAGACAAAGCAGAGGATCCTCCTGAAGGTGCTTCTCATCTCGTTGTCCCTGTAGGAGTACACAATGGCATTGATCAAGGAGTTGATCTCAGCCAGCAAGAGGACGTATTTCTCCACCGCTAGGACGTTGCAGCTCTTGCAGCCCAGGCCGTCCAGGAGGAGGACAACTTGGCCTGGTGTCCAGCAGATGACAAAAGCACCTGGGGAGAGGAAGAAAGAACCTATGAGAGATGAAAACTCCACCAAACGCTGAGGGAAAACCCCCTCTCCACCAACTCTGCAGGGAACCCCCTTCCCCACCAACCCTGTTAAACCAAATCCCACCCCTGAGGGGGAAAAAAAACAACACTAACAACCAACCCAGAGCAGCTGTCACGGGAAGTTCTGCCCCATCCTTGGATGGTCAAGACCATCTTCTCATCTGCATCAAATCTTCCAAACCTTGGAAGTGTCCAAGGGCAGGTTGGATGGGGCTTGGAGCAACCTGGGCTGGTAGGAGGTGTCCTTGCCTGTGGTGGGGGTGG
>NW_009952576.1:33040-43645 GCF_000747805.2 Chaetura pelagica | reverse complement strand
TGGCTTTGCCCATGAAGAGGGTGTGACTGGATGGTCTTGAAGGTCCTTTCCCACCCAAACCACTCCATGATTCCATTCCATGCTAAAAAACTGATGGATTGGCTTCCCCCTGCCTCCTTTCACTCACAACAACACTTCCAAGTGTTTTCCCTCACCTCCCTTCTCCTCCACAGTGAAGATGTTTCCATATTTCCATCCCACTCCCTCCAAAAAAAATGGGAACAGGCCCTAAAAATCAGGGAAGAGCCAGAAAACACATCCTAAAGGAGGTAACTTCATACACTTATGGAGGCTTTAGTGACCAAGAGGACTCTGGAAGACCCTTGGCCAACTCTTGGAGCAGCCCAATGAAGTCCCTTTCACCCCTGAGTGCTCCTGGGGGTTGATCTCCAAGCCCAGGAGCTGCATCTTCTGGGATAGGGTGGAAGGAAACAGACTTGGGAGCTTCACAGCTCCACCCTTGGCTGATGAAGATCCAAGGGGAAAGAACAGCAGCCAGAGAGGAGCTGCACCAGATACCAGAGGCTGGAGTTCCTGAGGGAAACTGGTGAAGAGTCCCAAAGACACTTGGGAGAGATCCTGACTTGACCCCTTGAAATTTAACAAATTAAATTCCTGCTTGTCCTGAAGGAAGGTCCAAAACTTGCACCTGGAGTGATCCCACGGGAAAGTGACCTCCTTGCTTAGGACTAGAACATTTTTAACCTGATTTTCAGCAAGTAAAAACCCAGATTCTCTAGAAATTTACTCTTTTCTTGCCAGATTCACCAGAGACTGGTTCTTTTTTTCACCAGGTTTCCACCATCCACAGAATGATTCTCCAGAAACTGGTGGGATTTTTAGCCAGGTTTTCAGATTCCACCAGGAGAACCAGATTCTACAGCACAGAAAAAGGCCAAAAAAAACATCCCCAAAGAGGTAACTAAAAACTTTTGGGACTTTTCCTGCAAATGCAGCTGCTTTCCTTGTTCCTTTCTGGAAGCCAAAAGTATCCTGAAGGAAACTGGAACTATTAATTAACTCTAACACAGCAGAGTCACTAACGACTCTGCCCTGTGGTTTGATCCTCCCGTCACGTGTCACTCGACTGGTCTGCAGGAAAACTTGCTGCTGGTTCACAGATGTCAAAGACTGATGGGCAGGGAGCTCTGGAGATCATGAATCCGACCCCCCTGGAGAGCAGGGTCACCTCCAGCAGATCCCACAGGAACCAGCTGGGCTGGGAATGTCTCCAGAGCAGGAGCCTCCCCAGCCTCTCTGGGCAGCCTGGCCCAGGGCTCTGCCACCCTCCCAGACAACAACTTCCTCCTCCTGGGGAGCTGCAACTTCCCATGTTCCAGCTGCTGCCCATGGCCCCTTGTCCTGGCCCTGGGCACTGCTGAGAAGAGCCTGGTCCCCCCCTCCTGCCCCCCTGGAGATCTGGAGCAGCCTTGAGGAGACCCCCCCTCAGGCTCCTCCTCTCCAGCTCCACAGCCCCAGCTCCCTCAGCCTTTCCTCATGGGCCAGATGCTCCAGTCCCCTCAGCCCCTTGGTGGCCTTTGCTGTCCCCTCTCCAGCAGCTCCTTGTCCTTCTGGGGAGCCCAGACCTGGACCCACTTCTCTAGGTGGTTCCCCAGGTCACTTCCTAGAGCCGTTGCCCAAAATCCCAGTCCCCCAGGGAGATCCCCAGGGCTCCCACAGCAGCACCCGCCGCTCCAGCCGCACCCACCGGGGCGGCAACACCCTCTGATGCATCAGGCACAAAAAATTCCTCTGTGCAGAGTCCAAGTTTGCAGAAGGGCCAGGAGAGGAGGGTGGAGGAGGAATTAAACCAGGGCTTTCACAGGGAGGGGGGGAGGAAAAAAACCATCTGTGAAACCACGGCTGCTCTTCCCGAGGCTCCTCTCACTAAAGGTTTTTCCCACAGAGGGAAGAAACATGGGATGAGTTGAGGGGACCTCAAAGCCCATCTAGATCCAACCCCCACCATGGGCAGGGACACCTCCCAGCAGCCCAGGTTGCTCCAAACCCCATCCAACCTGCCCTTGACTTCTTAGGAGGGTTTCCTGGCTCAGTTTCTCCAAGCAGGGAGAAAGAAACTCACCACAGACAAATGTTTGTCTTCACATTCCAGGGTGAGAATCCTTTCACAGATGACCCAGAAGAAAAAGAGGAACATGAGGAAGGAGAAGGAGGAACCACTGGAAATGTAGAAGAAGGAGACCCCTGGTCCCATCACTCCTGCCCTTGGCCCAAGTCCCTCCCCAGCTTTCCTGGAGCCCCTTCAGGCACTGGGAGGTGCTTTAAGGTCTCCCTGGAGCCTTCTCCTCTCCAGGCTGAACACCCCCAACTCTCCCAGCCTGTCTCCAGAGCAGAGCTGCTCCAGCCCAGGGATGTCCCAGAATAAGGGGATTCCCTGAGTGGGAATTGCAATTTTTTTCTTGGCCAGTGTCCCCCATCCTGGCCATCAGACCAGCTGCAAAGGGGATGAAGTCCCGTGGATCTCCCTTCTTGCCCAGAGAAGCTGTGGCTGCCCTGGAAGTGTCCAAGGGCAGGTTGGATGGGGCTTGGAGCAACCTGGGCTGCTGGGAGGTGGCCCTGCCCATGGTGGGGTTGGATCTAGATGAGCTTTAAGGTCCCTCCAACCTAAACCATTCCATGACAATGAAGCAGAAGAGCTGACACCACAGGATGACCCTCTGATACAGCTCAGGAAGAAAAAGGGGAACAAAACTTTTTTCTCTCCACTGTGAACTGTGCAGAAAACACCAAATAATGAATCCTTGACCTTCTCGTACTGCTCCGAGGCAGAAAATCCCAAGGAATGGTGAGATTGTGAGGAAGGGAAGAAAGGTCACCGCAGGAAAAGCAGAAACAGGCAGAAAAAAATTCAGTTTCAACATTCACAAGTTGCAACAGGACCCAGGAAAGCCCTGGAGCCAGGACATGAGATACCAGGCAGGGGGTAGGACACCCACCCACCAGGAGGGACACCCACCAGGAGGTACACCCACCCTGGCCCAGCCCCAAGCTCCCCAGAGGGGCAGTTAAATCTTTGTTTGCAGCTCCAAGGTTTTCCCTGATGGAGCAAATTCTGGGCTTATCATGAAAAAACTGGCAAGCAAAGGGTTGTGGTTGTTGGCCCAGAGCTGAGCTGGGGTGGTGGGAGATCTGGGAGGGCTTTGGAGAAAGGTTTTGAGAGGATGAATTAAAGCACGAAGGCAAAGAGTCAGAGAAGGATGGAGGTTGAAAACACAAAGCACAGGAGGGGCAGAACTTCACCTTCCCAGAGAAATACTCCCGGAGATCAGAGCCCCAGTGCCAACCCCTTCCAGCTACTGGGCACTACAGAGCATGGACAGACTGACAGACAGACACGTGGAGGACAGAGCAGCTCCAGCTGGAGCTAGGAGTCTCCAGGGATAAATTTCCCTGAGCAGAATGAGACCCCTGGCTGAGCTGCTCAAAAGATCATCTGACAGGGCTTGTCTGGTGAGGAATTTGGACACAGGTTCCTTGTTCTTTCCCCACCACTGTGGAATCATGGAATTGTGGAGTGGTTTGGGCGGGAATGGACCTCAAAGATCATCTAGATCCAACCCTACCATGGGCAGGGACACCTCCCAGCAGCCCAGGTTGCTCCAAGCCCCATCCAACCTGCCCTTGGACACTTCCATCATCCCCAGCTTCTCTGAGAAACCTCTTCCAGGGTTTCCCCGTCCTCAGAGGGAAGAAGCTTCTCCTCATGTCCAGCTTAAAGGCCACATTAGTTCCTTTTGTCCCTGCTGATCAGAGGAGCAGCCACGTTGGGGAGAAGAGGTCCAGGAGGTTGTCCCCTCCCTGGAGCCAGGTTGATCCCATCACAGCTCCCACAATTCATGGGACCCTGAAGCTCTCAAGTTCCTCAGCAGCCCAACTGAAAAAAAACAGGAGATCTTCAGGGAAGCAGAACATCACTTCCCAACCCTCCCTGTTGTCCCAAACACATTCCCAACCCCACCCCAAGCCAGGATGGAGGATCAAAACCTCATTTGGATCGAGTAGACCAAGGGGACTTACTTAGGATAATAGTCACTGTCTTGACAAGGCTGATCATGGTCTCCTTGTAGCGGGGGTGGAAGCTGGTGTGCTTGGACATCCGTGTCATCTTCCTCTTGACATAGATGAAGATGTGTGTGTAGACCACCACCATGATCAGGAAGATGACCAGGTTGGAGATGGCCCAGAAGGTCAGGTAGCTCCTGCTGTAGAGTGGTGCCATGCTGGAACACTTCTCCAGGGCACAGAGGCAGTGCCAGCCATAGGATGGGATGAGCCCCAGGAGCAGAGCTGTCACCCAGATGCAGAAGATGAGGATCATCACCCTCTGGTTGGACATCTTGCTGTGCAGCTGCATGGTGAACACAGTCTGGTGCCTTTCCACCGCAATGGCCAACAGGTTGACCACAGAAGCTGTCAAGCTGGTGTCCAACAGGCTTTGGCGGATGAACCAGGTCTTCAAGGAGAGTTCTGCTGTCCTGGGCCCCGTGTGGAACATCAGGAACATGTAGGCAATGCCAGCAAAGAGGTCAGCAGCTGCCAAGTTCCCCAGCAGGTAGTAGATGGGGTAGTGGAAGCGCCGGTTGATGATGATGGCTGTGATGACCAGGAGGTTGGTCAGGAGCACGATGACACTCACTGTCAGGCCCAGGGCCACCACCAGAACGTCCTTGGTCCTCCAGTAGGTGGTCAACTCCTTGCGGCTGTTGTTGTAGAAGAACCCCACGGTCTCATTGTAGAAACAGTGCTTCATCTCTGCTGTCCTGCAGAGGGGGGAGAGGACCATTAGCTACTGCCCACACACAAGGCTACCTTGGACAAGCTGGGGAGATGCCTTTGACACAGCTAGAGGCTGGGGAGGAGCTTCTGACATCCAGAAACAACCCCACCAGCAACAGGAAACCGCTTCTGTGCTCCAGGCAAGAGCCTCAAGTTGTCCTCAAATCCATCCCCAGGGTGCAGCAAAGCCCTGGACCTCCATGGCAGGAGATAAGCTCTGCCAGATCTGATAAAGAGATCCTCCCTGTCTGGCCCCACACAGCTTCATGGGGGGGTGACAGACAAAACTATTTGTCTTGTCCCAGATGTTCTGCTTCAAAAATGTAAAATCAAAACAGCAGCAAAGATGGTTCTGTGGTCAACCACTGAAAAACTGCTCTGCTGAGGACTCTGAGCCTCTGCAGCTGCTGCTTCTGGGCCAGGGAGGGACCATCAGACACTTCTCATCCCTCCAAAGCAGGTGAGGACACCCCAAACTTGGCCAAGAGCACTTAGAGCTGGGCAGAAAGAAATTCCTCAGCCCTAAGTAAACAGCAGCAAAAATCATCCTGTAAAATCCTGGATCTCTGGGAGAGATGGGTCATCTGGAAGGTCTGGAGAACCTGGAGGGGACACGCTTGGTCAGCACCCAGGAAAAGTCACCTTTGGGATAAGAGAAGTGACTCCTTTTTCCCTTCCAGGTCTGGAACAAGGTTCTAAAATTCAAAACTCATTGAACTCAGTTGAGAGGAAAAGAGGTTTAAGTCTCAAAAAAGGACTTTTTAAGTGATTTCTCCCATTTCCTTGACACGCTGGGCAGTGTCTGGAGCAAGACCAGCCAGGTCACTCATCTGGATCACATCATTATTCACTTGCAAAGCCTTTCCCCCTCTGGTAATTAACTTCCCATCCTTCCCAGCCCGGCCCAGTATCAAACAACAGGTTCAGTTAAGGTTGTTTCACCTCCCAGAGCCAGAAACTCAATACATTTGTCCACAAAAACATGACCAAAAAAAAAAATAAAAAAAAATCAAGCAAACCCAAGGGATAAGAAGCTGCTTGATGACCACACCCCCCCCCAGCAGATGTTCCTGTTCCTTCCCTATCCAAGGGCTTGGAAATCTCCAGTCAGGGCTGGCTGAGGTCCCTGCTGGGGTGAGCACACCCAGCTGGGAGGCTCCTTCACAGAGGAATGAGGCAGTTTTTCCTCCCCCTGGTACGTTCCTGCACATCAAGTCACTGGTTCACCCCTTCCTCTCACCAGCTCAACCATCAGCCTTGTGCTAGAGAAATCCTGACCACAAAACAACCAACGTTGATCTCCAAGAGGGAGGAGACACAACGTGCCTGACTCACAGTGGAGAGAATCACAGAATGGTTTGGGTGGGAAGGACCTTAAAGATCATCTAGATCCAACCCTCAACTTGGGTGGGGACACTTGCCACCAGCCCAGGTTGCTCCAAGCCCCATCCAACCTGCCCTTGGACACTTCCATTGCCCACTTATCCAGGAAACCTTTTCCAGGGTCTACTCACCCTCAGAGTGAAAAACTTCATGGAATCCCAGACTGGTTTGGGTTGGAGAGACCTCAAAGCTCATCTAGATCCAACCCCCACCATGGGCAGGGACACCTCCCAGCAGCCCAGGTTGCTCCAAGCCCCATCCAACCTGCCCTTGGTCACTTCCATCATCCACAACTTCTCTGGGAAGCCTCTTCCAGAGTCTCCCCTGCCTCAGAGTGAAGAACTTCATGGAATCTCAGACTGGTTTGGGTTGGAGGGACCTTCAAACCCATCTAGATCCAACCCCACTATGGGCAGGGCTACCTCCCAGCAGCCCAGGTTGCTCCAAGCCCCATCCAACCTGCCCTTGGACACTTCCAGGGATGGGGCAGCCACAGCTTCCCTGGCCCAGGCTCTCCCCACCCTCCCAGACAAGAATTTCCTCCTCGGGTCCAACCTCCAGCTCCCTCTGCCAGTTTCAAGCCATCCCCCCTGGTCCCATCACTCCTGCCCTTGTCCCAAGTCCCTCCCCAGCTTTCCTGGAGCCCCTTCAGGCACTGGGAGGTGCTCCAAGGTCTCCCTGGAGCCTTCTCTTCTCCAAGCTGAACATTCCCAACCCCCTCAGCCTGTCTCCACAGGCAGCAGGACAGGAAGAAAGCCTAGGAACAGGAGGAACACGTCCTGGTGAATCCCACAACCCCAGGCCAGACCATTCTTATGCAAACCAAGTTTCCTTCAACCATTTTTGAAAGCTTCAAGCCCAAATCAGAAAGGAAATCGCTGCTCTTTAGGAGGCACTTCACCTTTTCAAAGAGCAGGAAAGTGGACACCTGGGGAAGAAAGGAGGGAGAAGAGAGAAACTCAAGTGGTTTGGAAAACCCCAAGGAGGTTCCAAACTCAATTTAATCCCCTTTTCCCACCCCCCAGTGGAGCAGCACGTGCTCCCCCAGTTATAAACTTCATCTGATAAGATGAAGATAATTGCCCAGGACCTTGCCCTTGCCAAAGGCAGCTCAGACCACGCTTTCATTTTTTAATTCATTTTTTAAAAATCACATTTACATGTTGAAAAGTAAACAACCTCAAACTCCTGAGGCTGGTAGAGCTGGATCTTATTTCTGAGGTGACACCAAGACCAATTTAATCCAGATCATCTGTAATTTCTTGGCGATTTAAAACTCTCCCGAGTTGGTTGTAAATATTCCAGCTTCCCAAGCTCTGACAAACCCCATCAACTCCCTCCTGGTGAAGAGGAAACTTTTCTTTCCAAGCTTTATGGAAGTTCTGGTCCAACAAGGATCTTTTTTTTCTGGGAGCTGAGCAAATCCACAAAGGGGCTTATTCTGCAAGGGGTCAACCCCAAAATCCAGAGGAACTGCCCCTGGATACTGATCCTAAGGCCTTTTTAAGGCATTTTAAAGAAGTGGAAGTCTCTAAAAATGAGGATTTCCAACCCAAATCCCTGCAGAGGGGAGTGGGATCCAGGAGGGAGCGACAGGTTCATGCTCAGCCCCAAAGTCCTGGTGGCACCAAAGGGGACGTGGAGCAGAGTGACCTTGGAAACTCAGCACCAAGGGCATCGGGGGCAAAATTAAGATCATTAACATTTCACAGGGTGGAAGAAGGGAGGGAGAAAAACCCCAGAGCAGACAGAAAAGTCAGGCTGGTGCCATGATGCACAAAGGAGCCGGAGGAATCCATTGTTCCGTGTCCCAGCAACCCCCTTTCCAGTCCTCAGCGGGCTTTTCCAACCTGATTTTCCTTCTTTTTTTTCATTTCTTTCCACCCCCCTCCCGGTTACCAACATTGTTTACTCGCCCAAACAAGCCTCTTGGCGGCCCCTTTCCTGGAGCAATCAGCAAACACAACCTCCCCTCTTCATTGTGCTGCCTCAACCTCAGCTCCAGGCTCTTCCCCCGCCTTCAAAATCCAGCGTTTGGGGTGGGAATCGCCTCAGAAATCCAGCATTTGGGGTGGGAATCGCCTCAGAAATCCAGCATTTGGGGTGGGAATCGCATTTCAGGAGGAAATCGCCTCAAACATCCAGCACTTGGGGTGGGAATATTAATTGTTCTGCCTCAACCCCAGCTCCAGGTTTTTCCCCCGCCTTCAAAATCCAGCATTTGGGGAGGGAATCGCCTCAAAAATTCAGCATTTTGGGAAGGAATCGCATTTCGGGAGGAAATCGCCTCAAACATCCAGCATTTCAGGAGGGAATCAAGTTGTTCTGCCTCAACCTCAGCTCCAGGTTTTTCCCCCACCTTCAAAATCCAGCATTTCAGGAGGGAATCTCCTCAGAAATCCAGCATTTGGGGAGGCAATGTTCTCAGAAATCCAGCGTTTCAGTGGGAATCGCCTCAGAAATCCAGCATTTCGGGTGGGAATCTAATTGTTCTGCCTCAACCTCAGCTCCAGGTTTTTCCTCCACCTTCAAAATCCAGCATTTGGGGTGGGAATCGCCTCAGAAATCCAGCGCGGAGCGGCGGCTTTTCCTCCTCTCCCAACTCCCTCAATCACCAGGTGGAAGTTCCCGAGTCCTTTGAAGCTGAAAGTCAAGGTGGAACGTCCTCCCTTTTCCTCCTGGATAAGTGGGAAACGTTCCTCAGCTTCTGGAAGGGTTTGGGAGCCGCTGGACACCGCTGAGGGGGGAATTCCTGCTCCCACTCCTCACCCCTCATCCATCAAGGCAGAACAATGGATCTCACTCTCCAAGCTCCCGGGGACTCGAATCCAAACCGCTTCTTCCCCCCCCCTTCCCCCAAATCTCTACAAGGTTTTGAAGCCAGAAATGAAAGGTTTGGGGTTTTAACTCCCCCTAAAAATCTCCTCCTTACCTGCGAGCACCAACCACCTCCTCCAAACCTGACCTTTAGGGTTGGTCTCCCCACCACAGGACACCAGGGCAGCTTTCCAGCCAGGAGATCCTCATCTTCGAAGGACAAAAGTGCTTCCCAAGCCAGGAATAATTCCTCACCATCATCATTTTTAAAAGCCAAGCCGCTCAGGGGAAAGCTGCAAGGAAGGTTAGAGCTCCAGAACCCATCGCAGACGGCTGGGAAAAGCTGGAAGCAAGTTTGGAAGAGGTCGGAGGAGCCCGTCCCTCCTTGGGTCCTCCCCTAGGCGGGTCCTTCAGGAGCTCAGGAGCTGTAACCGGAGTCCTCACCGCCCTCTCGGAGGCCAAAACCCCTTTCTGAGCATCTCCGGTTCCCACCGGAGCGATTCGGCTCCAGCTTCTCCCTCATGGAGGTTTTTTTTTTTCCCCGCAAGGTGCTGCTCCGTGGGAACAGAATCCGGCTCGGAAAAAAGAGCTTGAAGATCATCGTGTCCAAACCACAACGCAATTCCCGAGTCCACCTTCTGGTTCAACCACTTTTACTGGCTCAATCCTGCCCCAGATGCCTTCATCCCACCCTCAGGAAGGGGATCTTCTTCCAGGTGCCACGGAGTGATCCTGGGATGGATGGATGGATGGATGCCGTTGCTCAGCACCTGGAGGTTGTTTTCCTGCAGCTCCAAAAGGGTTGTTCAGGATTCAATTCCCCCAGATCCACAGCTCTAACCAGCACCAACCAGCAGGGTCAGGATCCAACCCCCCCAGATCCACAGCTCCAACCAAGAAGAAGATGAGACACCAGAAGATGAGGCACACAAGGGAAACTGAGGCACACAAGGGAAACTGAGGCACACAAGGGAAACTGAGGCACACACAGGGAAGGATTTTCCTGCTGGAATCTGGCAAAACTCTGGGACTGCTGGAAGAGGCACCTCCCATTTCTGCTGTGTCAACCTGCTCCTTGGTGTGTCTGGGATCATCCCACCAGCAGAGCAGGACCAAAAAAACCAGCCAAGACTTTAAATAATGAAGGGGGAAGAAAAGCAACAACGATTTTGCAACTTCCATTCATGCTGATTTATGCCTCTTGCTCTTGCAAGGGCCTCAGCAATTTCCACTGCCTCCAATTTCCTCCTCTCCACCCCCCTCCTCCTCCTCCTCCCATCAGCTGTTCCCCAAGGAACAATGTTATCACCCAGAACAACCCTAATCAGATAGACCAGAGCAGAGGTATGTAAAAAAAAAAAAGACTTACAAAGAGCCCAACACAAAAAAAGGAGGGGGGAAAAGGTGGTTAAAAAAATCCCAGGATATTTTAACAGATCATTTGGAGCAAAGGAGAGAAGCTGGGAGGAGCAAAAGGTGGATGAACAGGAGAAAAAAAGGGGTAACAAGTCCAAGGGGGGGGGCTTTGGGTCCCATTTGGGTCCCTTTTCCAAGGGGAGGGTCCCATTTTCACCCTGGGGAGGGGAATTGGGTCCTATTTGGGTCCCT
>NW_009952576.1:31929-32268 GCF_000747805.2 Chaetura pelagica | reverse complement strand
CAACCCTGCCAGAAAGGGGTGAAAAACACTTCAGAGCAGATTCTTCACCTTCCCACCAAGTTTCATCACCCTTTCTGGTCACACCATGAGTTCCAGACCAAAGAGACCCAAGTCCGAGCTGCCCCACCAACCAAGCCCACCCCATTTCCTCAGCCCACCCTTTTGCTCTTCTCCAACACTTTTCCTGCCAGGGGTGGGTTTAAATCTGTGATCCAACTCTCCAGACTGGTCCCCAAGAAGCAGAACAACCCTTTGAGATGATCCATGAAGACCCAGATGCTCCCCAAAGCCCCCCAAGAACTCTCCCAGACCCCTCACAGACCCTTCCCAGACCCCTCC
>NW_009952576.1:29787-31752 GCF_000747805.2 Chaetura pelagica | reverse complement strand
TCCCCCCCAAGATGCTCCTCCTCCTCCTCCCCAAAGCCCCCCAGGATGCTCCTCCTCCTCCTCCCCAAAGCCCCCCTGAGATGCTGCTCCTCCACATCTACCCAGTGCAGGATGGCAGCAACCTAAAAATACTCCTCATTTCCTCCTTCCTTGAAGGTTTCAAACTGGCACCAGGCTTCAGAGGTGACAGTTTCATAAAGAACCACCCAGGGTGAGCAGGAGACCAGCTGGTGTAACTGGTTTGGACTGAAGTATCAACAAGCCATGACAATAGCTCAGCACGTCAGAAAATGTCAGATGGGACCAGGCCAGGACTCATGTCAACCTGTCACAGCACAGAGGTGAGAGAAGATTCCAGGTTTCAAAGTCCTGACCTTAAAACCAGCATTTTTGTTTTCCTAGATCTTTTCTCAAGAAACAAAAAACAACTCCCCCTAATTTTACTTCTCTGCATGAACAGAAGTTGGGGAGATGTTTGAAGGCACCAAGACCCATGGGAGGGGGTTGGGAATGGATGATCTTTAAGGTCCTTTCCAACTCATTCCATGATTCTACGAGATGTGCAGAACCACTTGAAGACAAGATTCCCAGCCATGAAGGTTTGGGAAGTCCACAAGAAGTGTATCCAGCTCCTGACAAACCACTTTTCCCTTCTCCAGGTTTATCCTGGCTGAGTTTGGATGCTCAAATCCAAGGATTTCCATGGAAAACACCTTAAATTGGAGTAAGGAGACCACGTCAACTTGGACCTTGTCACCTTTCCTTGTTGGAAAAGATGGAGGATGTGAAAATTCTCCCAAATGGATCCAGCTCCTGACAAACCCTTCCCAAGGTTTGCTCTGAGTTTGGACACAAAATCCAAGGATTTCCATGGAAAACACCTTAAATTGGAGTAAGGAGACCACGTCACCTTGGACCTTGTCACCTTTTCTTAGGAGAAAGGATGGGAAAAGTGGAAGTTCTCCCAAGTGGATCCAGCTCCTGACAAACAGCTCCACCCTTCCCCAGGTAATTATCCTGGAAAGGGGCTTGGATGAGCTAAATTCCCTCAGAATTCCAGCACTCCAAGCTAGAAACCTTCATCCCTCAGCAGCAGAGAGAAACCAGGGGAGGGAAGAGGGTGGATTGACAGTGTTTTGGTTGGAGTCAGGATGGTCCAGGGGCCCCTCTGCTCCTCCTCATCCCCACAGGAAGAGGGAGATGATCCCACATGGAGGCAGGAGCAAGAGCAGAGTTTGACCCTGGGATGATTTCACCTCGAGAAGGTTCCAATACCAACGGGATGTCGTGTTTATGGACACAACATCTTCACCCCAAGATAAACACTTCCTTGTTATTATCCAACAAAACAAAACCAGAGGGAAATTCCCTCCCTTAACACCCCGGGCAGGCTCAGGCT
This sequence comes from Chaetura pelagica, assembly GCF_000747805.2. NCBI lineage: Eukaryota > Metazoa > Chordata > Aves > Apodiformes > Apodidae > Chaetura > Chaetura pelagica. Next base: position 30,353 of record NW_009952576.1, on the reverse strand, counting down.
CCCTTCCCTCTAAACCCCATGGATCTTGGCTGATTCCCAGTGGGATGAACCCTCTTCTTTTCCTTGGCACAAGCTGGAAAGGCAGGAAATTTTTGTTGCCTTTGCTTTTTTTTTAGGGATTATTTCCACAAACCCACTTCCCTCCCCCCACATCTCTTTGGTTTCATGGCTGGAGGGTCACAACAAGCAGGGAAACAGCATTTTTTAAACTGAAATCTAGCAAAAACACCCCAAAACTGAGGCAGAAAATCCTCCAGACTCAGATCTGATCCTTCAGGGGCTGCCACAGCTCCTCCCCCTGAGGGAGGAAAGGGAATATCTGACCCTCTAAAGAAGGTGACCTTGGGGTCAAGGAGAGTTCTCAGAAATGTGGCTTTTCCCCCAGATAGGTGAAGGTTTTGGCTCCTTCCAGGGATGTTTTGTTCTCATGGAATTGTTTTGACTGGAAAAGACCTTGAAGATCAGCCCCCCAGCCCTGCCAAGGCCACCACTGCCCCATGTCCCTCAGCACCATCTCCAGGGCTTGGCAACCCCTCCAGGGATGGGGACTCCCCCCCTGCCCTGGG
>NW_009952576.1:16772-29617 GCF_000747805.2 Chaetura pelagica | reverse complement strand
CCTCAGCCTCCTCTTCTCCAGGCTGGACACCCCCAGCTCCCTCAGCTGCTCCTCACAAGTTCTCCAGCCCCTTCCCCTTGTCCCCCAGCCCCTCCTCCTTGTCCCCCAGCCCCTTCCCCCAGAGAATCAGCTCCACAAGATTTAAGATTATGAGAAGAAAAACAAACCCACAATCCCACCCCCCCAACTTTCACTAAGTTTTTTTCAGCACAACCTTCCCCCTAAAAAAACCTCCCCTGGAAGGTGGATTCACTACAATGATTTCAATATAAATATATATTTTTAAAAGCAATATAATATGAAATATTGATATTTTAACAGAGCTTTTTCCTTCCACCAGGGCCTGGATACTCTTTGTGGATCAATAAATGTGGAATCACTGAAGTTATTCCAATACATTCACCACAATCCAGGCTGTAACATCCAAGGTTTCCAAACCTTTCCTACTTTATTTGCTTTAGTTGTGATTAATTGGGATACTTTCCTGGCTTCCTAAAACCTTGAGCTTTCAGGCACATTTTTAGGGGAAAAAAACCCAAACCCTAAATAACCCACTTTAACAACTTGCAAAAGTGACAGGAAACCAGGTGGATTCACTACAATGATTTCAATATAAATATATATTTTAAAAAGCAATTTAATATTAAATATTTATATTTTAAAAGAGCCTTTTCCTTCCACCAGGGCCTGGATTCTCTTTGTGGATCAATAAATGTGGAATCACTGAAGTTATTCCAATACATTCACCACAATCCAGGCTGTAACATCCAAGGTTTCCAAACCTTTCCTACTTTATTTGCTTTAGTTCTGATTAATTGGGATACTTTCCTGGCTTCCTAAAACCTTGAGCTTTCAGGAACATTTTTAGGGGAAAAAAACAAACCTAAATAACGCACTTTAACAACTTGCAAAAGTGACAGGAAACCCCCCAAAATAATAATCACTTAATTAAGTCATTTTTAGAAAGGGCATAAAAGGCTTCTAGTTAACTTATTCAACATTTAGACAGAAAAATAAAACTATAAAACCCACTTAAAACTTGTTTTTAAGGTACCCAGGAAACTGACCCTCTCCTGGATGTTGGGAATCCCAAACTCACTGCCAAGGAAAAGCTGGAATTACAGCTTTTCATGACATTATATTAATTAAAAGGAATGAAGAACCAGAGCCCTGAATGATTCCAACCCCAAAGGGCAAAACTGTGGATTCCATCTGGTTCATCCCAGGTTTTTCCTGGTTAATCCTTGGATTCTTCAAGGTTTTTTTCCAAGCAGAAGGATTCTGGGAATGCCTTGAGGTGCCAGACACACTGGGGGGTTGTAATTCCACATTTTTAACAAACACTTCAATTCCCCTAAATCCCCCCCAAAGTGTTTTCCAACTTTGTTTTCTTTTCTGGTCAGAAATTGCTCTGCTTGGATTTCTTCTTCTCCCATAGGTGCCATTCCCAAGGACATCCAGAAACCCAAGAATATTCCAAAAAATACCCCAGAGGGAAGAAGAAAACAAAACCTGTTTGTTTGCAGGAGCTCCCAGTAGGAAAAGGGGAGGAAAAATAAATCTCACTTTCCATCCAAGCTGCTCATTGGTTATTTATAAAGCCAAAAAAAGCAAAAAAAGGGTAAAAAATCCAAATTATTTCACACCCTGCAGCATTCCAGAAGTTTTCCTGGCTACCTTAGCCAGGAATAATTCAATTTATCACCAAACAACCAAGATTTTCATCCCCTTTCCCAAGCTGATCATTTCATTTCTTACCCTGAGATGAGGCAAAGCAGGAAAAGCTCCTAGAAAAAAATCCACTCCAAGAATAAAACCCTCAGAATTCCCATGTTTTTCCATCCCAAGCTCAACTCCTCATCCCTGCCTTTATATCCCAAGGCTAAAAAGGTGGGAGGTGAAGGTTGAGAGGAAACACCTGGGAATGAAGCTGATAAATGGGCTGAATATTTGGGGGGGGCAAAAATTCACTTTCTGGGGATAATTTTAATGAATATTTGAGGGTTTTGTTTCAATTTCCATTTGATTTCTCCAAGTAGATGATGAAAATAAGGAGAGCTGGATTTTTTTATTCCTTAAGAAGGAATTCTTTCATATTTATTTAACTTGAATAATCATAATAATTACTATTAATAGGAGGAGGAGAGGAAAAAAAAAGGCCAAAGGGGAAGGATGGGATGAAGAATTGGACCAAGATCTTCAGATTGTCCAAAAAAAGGTGATGTTTTTTGCCTGGTTCTTCTTCCCAAAGGTGTGAAGGAAATTCCTCATGGCTGGAAAATCCTGGGATTCTTCCTTCCAAGCTGAAGACACCTGCAGGTTTGTTTGCTTTGACTTCTTTAGAGGGTGATGGCCAAGGAGCTGGAGAGACCTGGGACCAGTGGTGCTCAAAACTGAGCCAAGTCCCGTTCAACATCTTCACCAACCACCTGGAGGAGGGGACAGGGAGTGTCCTCAGCAAGTTCCATGAGGATCCCAAACTGGGAGGGTTGGTTGATCCACCAGGAGGTGGTGAGAAGGTTCAAGGAGACCTGGAGAGCTGGGCAAGGAGGAACCTCATGAGGTCCAACAGGTGTAGGGTCCTGCACCTGGGGAGGGACAAGATGGACCAGGACAGGCTGGGAGGTGACCTGCTGGAGAGCAGCTCCATGGAGAAGGTCCTGGTGGTCAAGAAGTGATCCATGAGGGAACAAGGGGCCCTGGTGGCCAAGAAGGCTCATGGAATCCTGGGGGGCATCAAGGAGAGTGTGGGCAGGAGGGCAGGGAGGTTCTCCTGCCCCTCTGGTGAGGGCCCATCTGGAGAAGTGGGTCCAGGGCTGGGCTCCCCAGTTCCAGAGGGACAGGGATTGAGTGGAGAGACTCCAAGGGAGGCTACAAGGATGATGGAGGGACTGGAACATCTGCTGAGGAAAGGCTGAGAGACCTGGGGCTGTTTGGTCTGGAGAGGAGAAGCCTGAGGGGGCACCTGATGAACATCTATCAGTATCTGCAGGGTGGGTGTCAAGAAGGAGGGGACAACCTCTTGTCACTTGTGCCCTGTGACAGCAGGAGGGGCCATGGATTCCAACTGGAGCCCAGGAAGTTCCACCTCAAGATGAGGAAGAACTTCTTGACCATGAGGGTGGCAGAGCCCTGGGCCAGGCTGCCCAGAGAGGCTGTGGAGTCTCCTGCTCTGGAGGCTTCCAAGACCCATCTGGCCACGATCCTGGGTGTTCCTGGACTCAATGATCTCCAGAGCTCCCTTCCAACCCCCAACATTCTGTGATTCTGTGATAAACCAAATAAAAATCAGGATGTTTGGGGCAAAATTTGTCCTTGCCTGCTCCCAATTAACCACTGGTTAATTAGCCCCTGTCAAGGGGTGTGGTTGCTCCCAGGAAATCATGGACCTCTTGGTCTCAAAATTAAGATTCAATTCCTAGCCCAGCTCCTCGTTTAGGAAGATCTGAAGCTATTAATTAACTTAATTAGTGCCTAGAGCAGATCAGCTGGTTCTATCCTGCTCTGAACTCACAAGAAGACTGAAAAATGAGGAGAAAAGCTAGAAAACCTTGGGTTTTGAGGTCTTTTTTTGGCTGCTAAAAGGGTCACAACCACTTCCTAAGGTGTTGCTGGGAAAATGGGACATTCCCAAAGCTTCTCTGCTCATGCTGGTCCTGGTTGGAGCTTCCCAGGGTTCTCCTCTCCCTCCCTGTGGTTCCTAGGAAGGGAGATGCTGCCCCAAGGAGGTGAGAAGAATCATGGAAATGATGTTTTCTCTCCCCAAACCACCTTTTCCCTTCATTTCAGCAGCTGGATTTTCCCAAGCAAAGCACAGAAGTGGCGACTGGATGGTGGGAAAATCCATCCCAAGCAGCAGGAGGAGGAACATCTTGGACCCTGCATCCCAAAGAAGTGATTCCAAGGTCAGGGTGAAGCTTTGGCTGGAATTTTGGGAGGGAAAAGCTGATGGGGTGATGGACACAAACCCCTCCCACTTCTCTATAAGCCAAATCCCCCATCCCAACAACTCCAGTGGTTAAACCTTCCCTTGGTTTTATGGACACCTGGGGACACTTGGGACCTCCCAAAATAGCCTCAAAGTGTTTCTTTCAGCTTTTCCTCCTCACATTGAACAAATCTGGGATAAATTTGTCATCAAAACCCCCATCAATTTATTAAAGAAGTCAAAGATAATTGGAATATTTCCAAATTTCAAGCTTTCTATTAATAAATCCACCTTGTTCCAGAGTGGAAGAACTTTCTCCAGCCTGAGCTGTGGAGGTCCCAAGGAGAAGATCCTCAACATTCTTTTCCAATCCTGCCAAGGAGCAGGACACAAACATGGTCCCTTGATGAGGGGGAACCCATTTATTTAACCCCATTTTGAGATGTTGGGGGACAGCAGAACGTTCTCCTCCAGCACTGAGCTCTGGTGTCTCCAAACATCTCCTGGTGTCTCCAAACAACTCCTGCAGTCTTTGAACATCTCCTGGAGTCTTCAAGCACCTCCTGGTGTGTTTGAACATCTGTCTCCTGGTGCCTCAAATGTCTTCTGGTGCCTTCAAGTGTCTCCTGACCTCTTTGAACATCACCCAGGGTCTTCAAACATCTCCTGGCATCACCATAGAGTTATTGGGGTTGGAAAGGACCTTTGAAGACCATCTCTTCCAACATATCCTTGTGTTTTTGAATGTCTTCTGGCATCTGTGAACATCTCCTGGATGCCTTCAGATATCTTCTGGTGCCTTTAAACATATTCTGGTGCCTCAGAACACCTCCTGGTGTCTTCAAACCCCTCTTGGTGTCTGAACACCTCCTGGTGTCTTCTCAGCAGGTGGTGATCGCTGAAATCTCACCTAGCACAGAAGTTTTCCTGCTCTTGCCTGAATTTCGGGCTGTTCCCACAACCCACCACCAGGGAAGTCGGTTCATACCCATCCTCCAACGCTGAGCTCTCCAAGATCCCGTCACGAGGTGGCACTACAGGACAAGGTTCTCCCCATCTTCGTGTTGGAATGGTGGACAGAAAATCCAGGGAAGCAGAAAACAGCCCCAAAATTGGGACATCCCAAAAGCGGGTGAGATGGGAGACCAACAACCTGGTCTTAGACCCCAGAAAATCTTCATATCTGCTGGGGGTTTTGCCTCCTTCCCAGCAGCAGCTTCCCATGGAAGAGTTGCAGAAGCTCCAGGTGCTCCAAGGGAAACAGAATTCCTTGCTCTTTGGAGAAATGGGATTTTCTCCTTCCCACCTTTGGGCTCACCCAGGGCTTGAAGCTCCAGGAATGGAAGGAGAAGGGTCTGGAGAACAAGGCTTCTGTTCCACTCAACAAGCAAGTTACACTCAAAAATGGCAAAAATTGGGGCCTGTCACAGCTCTGGGAATTGACCCTTTGGGGACGTTTTCCATCTGATGTCGACGTTTCCATCCCCTCCTTCCCACTAACACTTTCCCAGCTGGATTTTTCCTCCACTCCTCACCTTGTCCTTCATGCTCCAGAGAAAGTCTTGGCCGGTGGCTTCTAGTCACTTGTAGGGGTCTGTCAAGGAGGAACAAGCCAATCCTGGGTCCACCAGTGACCAACTAGAGGTGCTTTTCCTCCAGCCAGGATGGTAAATCCCACCGGGATCTCATTCCTCTGCTCCACAGGTGGGATCTCAGTCCCTTCTCCCTTTCCACAGTTGTTCCCAGTTTCCCAGGTCCTCAGGGTTGAGGTCCTCAGTGTCCTCCTTAGACCCTGCACTCTCCAGGGAAGGCTCAAGGTACACAGAAGTGTCATCAAGGTTCAACTTGGAGACAATCCTGGAGATCCGTGTGATCTCCAAGCATTGGAGCTGCCACCTCCCTCTGGAGCGCGTTGGTGTCTGGTGACCTGTTCCTGCTCCTCATGTCCTCCTCTGGGATGTCCTTGGCCATGGAGCTGCCATTGGGAGGGTTGTCTTCTCCACCAGACTCAGTAGCCACGTTAGCCAATGTGGTAGTCCTCAAGTTGGATGATCTGGGAATGGCTGGTTTGGTTTTTCCCGGAGCCCGCACGTACTTCACGGGCTGGCGGCTGAAGTGGCACCTGGGTTGGGTCCCTGGGACCATGTCCCAGTCACTGTCCCTCTTCTCCTGCATGGAGTCCTCCAGCTCTGAGCCAGCACTGCTGTTCAGCCCTGAACCAAAAATCAGAGAATTGTCTTAGACCCCTGAGGTTAACATGACTAATTATTAGGGCTGATTAATATTTATCATCGTCTTGGAGATGATGGTGAAATGGTTGGACTTGGTGATCTTAGGAGGATATTTCCAACCAACAGGATTCTGTGAAATCCCTCCTGCATTAACAGGCTCAATTAATCCAACTCATTCATCAGGAGCAATTCCAAGGGACATGTTTGAAGGAGTTACAAGGTTATTGATTTGGTTTATATCACAGAACCACAGAATCTCATCCTGGTTGGAGACACCTTGAAGATCATCAGACCCAACCAATAACCCAACACTACCAACCATAACCCAACCCTACCAAGTCTAGTGCTTAACCCATGTCCCTCAGCACCATCTCCAGGGCTTGGAAACCCCTCCAGGGATGGGGACTCCCCCCCTGCCCTGGGCAGCCTGGGCCAGGCCCTGACAACCCTTGCCAGGAAGGAATTGTTCCCCAGATCCAACCTCAGCCTCCCCTGGGCAACTTGAGGCCGGTTCCTCTGGTCCCATCCCTTGTTCCTGGGGAGCAGAGCCTGACCCCCCTGGCTCCAACCTCCTTCCAGGCAGCTGCAGAGCCAGAAGGTCTCCCCTCAGGCTCCTCTTCTCCAGGCTGGACACCCCCAGCTCCCTCAGCTGCTCCTCAGAAGATTTGTAGGAGACAACCTCCATCAGCACCATTATCCCCACAGCATTTACCTCCAGCATCCAGGCTCAACAGGCTGTGGGTTCCCTCCAGAGACACTTTCTGGGTGGCTTCACTGGAAGACTCATCATCAGAGACACCATCCACAGTGAAACCACACTGGGAGGAGGAATTCTGTTGGGGAAAAGCCACCAGTGGTTAGACAGGACTTTGATCTGATGGGAAGATACTGTCACCACCCACTTCACCCCAGTGCTGGGAGAGGAGGTTCCACTGGAGCTGAAAGTGCTTGGATTTCTCCCAGATCATCTGTAACTCTTGGGGGAGTAGGAAAGGAGCTTGGAAGGTCACAGGCCAGGGCCAGGAGACTACATCATGGAGTCATCCTGGTTGGAGAAGACCTTGAAGATCATCAACTCCAACCATAACCCAACTCTACCAAGTCTAGTGCTTAACCCATGTCCCTCAGCACCATCTCCAGGGCTTGGAAACCCCTCCAGGGATGGGGACTCCCCCCCTGCCCTGGGCAGCCTGGGCCAGGCCCTGACAACCCTTGCCAGGAAGGAATTGTTCCCCAAATCCCACCGCAACCTCCCCTGGGCAACTTGAGGCCGGTTCCTCTGGTCCCATCCCTTGTTCCTGGGGAGCAGAGCCCGACCCCCCTGGCTCCAACCTCCTTCCAGGCAGTTGCAGAGCCAGAAGGTCTCCCCTCAGCCTCCTCTTCTCCAGGCTGGACACCCCCAGCTCCCTCAGCTGCTCCTCACAAGGCTTGTTCTCCAAAAGACCTGCCAGCTCCAGTGTCCCTGCCATGAAATTCACCCCGGAAGCACCTGCTGGTGGTGGGACTGATGCCCACATCCCACGGGACCAAGAAGTGGCCAATTATAAAAGAAAAAAGGGGAAACACCAGGAACTGAGCTGCCCACTGGAGCACAGTCATCCTCAAAGGGAGATGGGAGGAGGAGTGAAGGACACAGGGGAACCTGGGTGGTGTGGAACCAGTGAATTGGGTCACCTGGTGGCTTTTTCTGGTGGCCAAACCAGAGTGTCCTCAGGAGCAACTTCCCTTTGTCAAGGTCTGTGACACTTCCACACATGGAAATGTCCAGATGTCCACATCTGGAATTGACCACACGTGTCTACATTTCCTGTGGAGCAGCAGGAAAAGTGGCTTGGAAAACAGCCCCAGAAGGCACCACTTTTGGGTGGATCCAAGAGTTTTCCATGACTTTTTGAGGAATCCTGTGGGATTTTTCTGCCCAGCAGGAGGGAACTGGGTCCATCCTGGGGAGTTTGTGGCAACTCAATTGTTCTCATTTCTGCTTCCTCAGTCAGAGGGGCCTGGAGACAAAGCTGCCCTGGATCTGCTCACTGAGGACATCTTGGACCAACCTCTTGAGTTCAGCTGGAGAGGAGGAGGTTCAGGGGGGGTCAGTGTGTCCTGGTGGTCAAGAAGGCCCATGGGCTCCTGGGGGGCACCAAGGAGAGTGTGGGCAGGAGGGCAGGGAGGTTCTCCTGCCCCTCTGGTGAGGGCCCATCTGGAGAAGTGGGTCCAGGGCTGGGCTCCCCAGAAGGACAAGGAGCTGCTGGAGAGGGGACAGCAAAGGCCACCAAGGGGCTGAGGGGACTGGAGCATCTGGCCCATGAGGAAAGGCTGAGGGAGCTGGGGCTGTGGAGCTGGAGAGGAGGAGCCTGAGGGGGGGTCTCCTCAAGGCTGCTCCAGATCTCCAGGGGGGCAGGAGGGGGGGACCAGGCTCTTCTCAGCAGTGCCCAGGGCCAGGACAAGGGGCCATGGGCACCAGCTGGAACATGGGAAGTTGCAGCTCCCCAGGAGGAGGAAGTTGTTGCCTGGGAGGGTGGCAGAGCCCTGGGCCAGGCTGCCCAGAGAGGCTGTGGAGTCTCCTGCTCTGGAGACATTCCCAGCCCGGCTGGTTCCTGTGGGATCTGCTGGAGGTGACCCTGCTCTCCAGGGGGGTTGGATGGATGATCTCCAGAGCTCCCTTCCAACTCTGACGAGTCTGTGACTCTGTAACTCCAAAGCAGGAGGCAGAGGATCCCTCAGCCCAAGTCTCACTCCCTTTGAACTTTAGGATTCTTGCCAGTTTAAATCTCCTTCTGCCAGTTTCAAGCCATCCCCCCTGGTCCCATCCCTCCTGCCCTTGTTCCAAATCCCTCCCCAGCTTTCCAGGAGCCCCTTCAGGCACTGGAAGGTGCTCTAAGCTCTCCCTGGAGCCTTCTCTTCTCCAGGCTGAACATCCCAACTCTCCCATCCTGTCTCCAGAGCTGCTCCAGCCCTCCCATCATCTCCGTGGCCTCCTCTGGACTTTCTCCAACAGCTCCATGTCCTTCCTGTGGTGAGAACTCCAGAACTGGACCCAGTTCTCCTGGTGGGTCTCACCAGAGAATCCCATAACTTTTCAGGCTGATTTGGACCTAAAACATGGACCAAAAACCACCCTCCAGATTGGCCTGAGAAGCTTCTACATGATCCCTAGCTCCTATTTTTTATCTCTTTCTCCCACTTCCCATGCAACTCGTTCCCTGCTCCTTCCCTTTGGAATAACCCACTGGTGGAAATGGGTTTGTCATCCACGGAAATGTTCTCTTTAATTGCTCCTCAAGCTTCTTGCCTACAGCAAGGTGAGCAAGCCCAGCTCAGCCTCAGGGAGCTCTACCTCTGGAGTTACATTCTGGATTGTCTTTGGGCCCTCAGGTCCTTCATCCTTTTCACTCGTTGGTTCTTGGGAAGGGTTTTCACATCCCAAGGACGTGGATGGAGGCAGCTCTTCCATCCCAAAAACCCTCTCATAGTTCTGGATGAGGAATTCCACAATTTGGGCTTGATACCCAGAGTCAACCAGGCATGACATGGAGACATCATTCCCTGAGTTTGGTCGGATCAGCGTTGGCCCAAAGATGATTCCCAGGTTGTTTGGGGACATCTTGTTCTCTTCATATTTCTCTGCCACCCTAGGGAAGGGAAACAGGACTATCAGGGACATCCCACCTCCTGAGGACCCAGCTGGGATGCACCAAAATCCCCCATTTTTTCTGCTGGAGACACAACCTCCATCCTTGATGGGGAGCAGAGTTCTGGTCTCTGCAGGGAAACCCCGGAGAGAAACCTCAGGAGTTATTAGAGAATCATGGAATGGTTTGGGTTGGAAGGGACCTTCAAGCTCATCTAGATCCAACCGCCTGCTTGGGCAGGGCCACCTCCCACCAGCTCCCTCAGCCCCTTCCCCTTGTCCTCCAGCCCCTTCTCATTGTTCTCCAGCCCCTTTCCCAACTCCATTGCTCTTCTCTGGACACACTCCAGCCCCTCCATATCCTTCTTGGAGATGGATCAATCCATCCACCTTCATTCCTCCTCACTGGAAGCACAGATTGGACCTGGCAGCAGGACCTGAACCATTTTGGGAAATCTCAACCACTTCTGCAAGCCTCTCTCAGGGACCACCAGGGATCTCCTGGGCATGGACCTGCCACTAACCATCTCCTCACCTGTACAGGTGGGCAATCAGGTGCCTCAGGGTGTTGTAGTTGCTTCCAGGCAATTTACTCAGCAGATCCTTCATGCTCTGGATGGGATCAGAAGGGAAACCTGCACAATCCAATTTTTCTTCTCCAGGTTTCTGCAAATCTTTGGCAAGAGCCATGAGGTCCTGATAGAGCTGGGACATCAGCACTGGGGCCGAGAGCTGCAGCAAGAGGGAGGAAGACAACATCTTACTTCATCCTGCTGGAATGGCAGCCAGGAATGAGGCCAAGAGTTCAGGTTTCATAGAATCATGGAATAGTTTGGGTTGGTGGGATCTCAAGGATTATCCAGTCCAACCCCCACCATGGGCAGGGACACCTCCCACCAGCCCAGGTTGCTCCAAGCCCCATCCAACCTGCCCTTGGACACTGCCAGGGATGGGGCAGCCACAGCTTCCCTGGCCCAGGCTCTCCCCACCCTCCCAAACAAGAATTTCCTCCTCGGGTCCAACCTCCAGCTCCCTCTGCCAGTTTCAAGCCACCCCCCTGGTCCCATCACTCCTGCCCTTGGCCCAAGTCCCTCCCCAGCTTTCCTGGAGCCCCTTCAGGCACTGGAAGCTGCTCCAGGGCTCCCTGGAGCCTTCTCCTCTCCAGGCTGAACATTCCCACCTCTCCCAGCCTGTCTCCAGAGGTTTTCCAGCCTTGGATCATCTCCATGGTCTCCTCTGCTCTCCCTCCAACAGCTCCATGTCCTCCTTATGTTGGGGGCTGTAAACCTGGACCCACTTCTCCAGATGGGCCCTCACCAGAGGGGCAGGAGAACCTCCCTGCCCTCCTGCCCACACTCTCCTTGGTGCCCCCCAGGAGCTCATGGGCCTCCTTGGCCTCCTGGACCCCACATGGGGCCTCATGAGAGCCAAGTATAGCAGGACAATCCCTTCCCATGACCACGCTGCTGGTGGCAGCCCTTGTTTGGTACCCACCTCCTTCAGGAAATGCTTCAGGACCCCTGTGATGTCATGGGGGGAGTGCTCAGAAAGCTCCACCAGGTTCCGGCCGTTCTCAAACGCCTGGCACAGCTTCTCCACCCGGGCTTTGGATCCACTTATCCTGTAGATGCCCTACGTGGGGCAGAAAGGAGGAGAGCTCAGGAGATTTGGACTTGGGGAGAAGACCCAAGCAAGAAAACCTCACCACTCACCTGCACCCCCAAGGCACGAGCTTCAATTTCTGAGGTGCATTTCACCACGATGAAGGGAACTTCTTCTGGGAAGTCCCGAGGAACCTGCGTGAAGTCGATGCCGAAGAGGGGGACTCGGTTGGGCAACTTCTTGTGGCCACAGGTGATGAGCAGGTTCTCCAGGCACTTCTTGTGGCAGGCCAGGTAGCACTGAAAGAGTTGGATGGCACCTCTGGAGATCACCCAGTTCTGGAGAACAGGGTCAACCTCCAGCAGGAACCAGCTGTGTTGGGAATGTCTCCAGAGGAGGAGCCTCCAGAAGAAGCCCAGAACTTTGCAGATGGGCCCCGTGTTCCTGCAGACCTTCCACGAGGCCATGGTCACCCCAGGCTCCCAGATGAGACACCTACAATGCCATCTCCTGGCCCTCACCTCCTCGCACTCGAAGCCACTGACCATGAAGGTGTCACACTCCCTGCACTTGGAGGGACCTCGGAGCTTCCGCAGCCGGTGGCTCTGAGCCGCGCTGGACAGGAGAACGTTCCTCAGCTGCTGCTGGGGTGTCCCATTTTCTGCCCAAACAGCATCAAAGCATGAGAAGGAACCAAGACAGGACCACAGTTTCCACCTGGAGACCCTGAGAACTTGGTGGCTTACCGTTCTCCAACGTTTGCAAGGAGTCTCTCTCTTCAAAGTCATCTGAGGAGGACATGGTGCTGGTGGACGGAGCTTTCAGCAACTTCCTGGTGGAGTTTCCTTGAGAAAGGAGAAAATACAACCTGCTGCTCTCCTGGTGGTGCCCAGAGAAGGTCAGTGTGGACTTTATTCCCCATTTTTAGGTTGTTTGAGGACAAGATTAGGGAAGAGGTTCTGCTGCTCTCACCTGGGCTGGAATTAGGAGAGTCCAAGGACCGGGACTCACAGCTCCCACCAAGACTTTCTGTGTCACTGCAGAGGGATTTGTTCACACCTGTGGAAGATGGAGATGGTGACCAACCATCCCAAGTGCTCTTGGGGTCCTTCAAGACTGGGCTGATGTCCAAACCAAGCCCCCAAGCCAACCCAGAAACACTTTGTCAATGTTTTCTCCCAGCCTTGAGAACCTGAGAACTTCTCCCAACTTTTGGCTCCAAACCTGAATTAAACTAGAGGGACTGGGGAGAAAATTGAGTCATTTGTGCTAAATTCAACCTACTCTGGTCCCCATCTGTGGAGAACTGCTTCCTGGTGGGGTCATCTGGTGTGCTGAGGTCCTTTGCTGTGGTGTGATGAGATGTCACCTTCTTATTGCCACTGGAAGGGGACCTGAGAAGGGTTAGAGACAAACTACCTGCAGTCACAGAGTGGTGGGGTGGGCACGGAGCTCT
>NW_009952576.1:15777-16680 GCF_000747805.2 Chaetura pelagica | reverse complement strand
GGGCTGGGAATGTCTCCAGAGCAGGAGACTCCACAGCCTCTCTGGGCAGCCTGGCCCAGGGCTCTGCCACCCTCCCAGGAAACAACTTCCTCCTCCTGGGGAGCTGCAACTTCCCATGTTCCAGCTGGTGCCCATGGCCCCTTGTCCTGGCCCTGGGCACTGCTGAGAAGAGCCTGGTCCCCCCCTCCTGCCCCCCTGGAGATCTGGAGCAGCCTTGAGGAGACCCCCCCTCAGGCTCCTCCTCTCCAGCTCCACAGCCCCAGCTCCCTCAGCCTTTCCTCATGGGCCAGATGCTCCAGTCCCCTCAGCCCCTTGGTGGCCTTTGCTGTCCCCTCTCCAGCAGCTCCTTGTCCTTCTGGGGAGCCCAGCCCTGGACCCACTTCTCCAGATGGGCCCTCACCAGAGGGGCTGGAGAACCTCCCTGCCTTCCTGCCCACACTCTCCTTGGTGCCCCCCAGGAGCCCATGGGCCTTCTTGGCCACCAGGGCCCGTTGCTGCCTCATGGTCACCCTGTAGGGTTGGTTTTCTTACCTCTGCCCTCCAGAAGTGAGTGGCTCAAACTCAAACACTTCCACCTGGATCTCTTTCTTCTGCAGGGCCTGGATGAACTCCAGGTATTTCTCACCAGCTTTGTAGGGCTTGCAGACCTCAGCCAGGTGCTGGTATCCAACTGGGATCTGTTCTGACTGACTCTGCCTCTGCTTAAACATCCTTAAAGTGACCTGACAGGGAAAGGAAGAGAACATCATGGGTTCATGGGATGGTTTGGGTTGGTGGGACCTTCAAGATCATCTAGATCCAACCCCACCATGGGCAGGGCCACCTCCCAGCAGCCCAGGTTGCTCCAAGCCCCATCCAACCTGCCCTTGGTCACTGCCAGAGATTGCGCAACCACACTTTTCC
>NW_009952576.1:7869-15742 GCF_000747805.2 Chaetura pelagica | reverse complement strand
GTCCAACCTCCAGCTCCCTCTGCCAGTTTCAAGCCATCCCCCCTGGTCCCATCACTCCTGCCCTTGGCCCAAGTCCCTCCCCAACTTTCCTGGAGCCTCTTCAGGCACTGGAAGCTGCTCCAAGGTCTCCCTGGACCCTTCTCCTCTCCAGGCTGAACATTCCCAATCTCCTCAGCCTGTCTCCAGAGGTTTTCCAGCCTTGGATCATCTCCATGGTCTCCTCTGCTCTCCCTCCAACAGCTCCGTGTCCTTCTTGTGTTGGGGGCACCAGAACTGTCCCCACTAACACTCACTGCTCCTCAAAGGATCATGGAATCCCAAACAGGTTTGGTTTGGAAGGAAGCTCTGATGATCACCCAGTCCAACCCCTGGAGAGCTTGGTCACCTCCAGCAGATCCCACAGGAACCAGCTGGGCTGGGAATGTCTCCAGAGCAGGAGACTCCCCAGCCCCTCTGCGCAGCCTGGCCCAGGGCTCTGCCACCCTCACGGTCAAGTGGTGAAGACCCTGGAGGTCTTACCCCAAAGAGCAGTTCCCTTCAAGCAAGGATTGGAGAAGAAGTTCCAGGAGTTCACCTACCCAGGTCAGCACTTCATCCCCCTGGTAGATGAGCTTCCGCACGTGGGAGACGATCCGAGCTCGAACCTTCTCCAGCTCCTGGCGCCGGAAATTGGCATCGTTGATGCACGTTTTGTACAGAGCTTCTGTCTCCTGGACCTGTGTCCCACCAGCAGGAGAACCACAGGACCATCACGGAATTGTCATGGTTGGAGGAGACCTCCAAGAACACCCAAGTCCAACAATTGCAACAAAACCAAATCAACCAACAAAACAACAACGCCCACCGTGGAGAGATGGGGGAGACAATCAGGAGAAACCTGACATGTAGAATCATGGCATTATGGAATTGTTTTGCTTGGGGAAAACCTTGAAGATCACCCAGTCCAACCATAAGCCCCAGTGCCCCACTGCCCCATGTCCCTCAGCACCATCTCCAGGGCTTGGAAACCCCTCCAGGGATGGGGACTCCCCCCTGCCCTGGGCAGCCTGGGCCAGGCCCTGACAACCCTTGCCAGGCAGGAATTGTTCCCAAGATCCCACCTCAACCTCCCCTGGGCAACTTGAGGCCGGTTCCTCTGGTCCCATCCCTTGTTCCTGGGGAGCAGAGCCCGACCCCCCTGGCTCCAACCTCCTTCCAGGCAGTTGCAGAGCCAGAAGGTCTCCCCTCAGCCTCCTCTTCTCCAGGCTGGACACCCCCAGCTCCCTCAGCTGCTCCTCACAAGTTCTCCAGCCCTTTCCCCTTGTCCTCCAGCCCCTTCTTCTTGTCCCCCAGCCCTTTCCCCTTGTTCTCCAGCCCCTTCTCCTTGTCCTCCAGCCCCTTCTCCTTGTCCTCCACCCCCTTCCCAACCTTATTTACTCAAGCAATGGAGCCAAGGAGGAGAAAGTCCCTGGGATGGGTGAGAAGACACCATGTCACAGCCACGTGGGATGGCTGAGGGCACCGTCAGCCTGAGCTCCTCACCTTGGCTTGTGCCTCCTCGCAGGAACGACGTCGCTTCTCCAGCTGCTTGTTGGCACTGCTGGGGTTGGTGGTGGCCACGTTCTGGAGCTCATCCTCTGCCTTGGCACTCAACTGCTTGGCCTTCTCCAGCTCCTCGCAGCGCTGGACGTACTGCAGGCGGGACTTGCGCAGGGAGGACAAGGACTCGTTCTGGAATAGGTCAAGGAAGAGGTTCAGGAAGCTGGAGAGGTCGTGGAGGAACATGTCCCAGCTTGTATGGCCTCTAGGAAAGCTGAGGAGGGACTTTGGCCAAAAACACACCACCAACCAACCCAGAGCTAACAGGGGAAGTTCTGCCCCATCCTTGGGTGATCAAGACCGTCTTCTCATCTGCATCAGATCTTCCCAACCTTGGAAATGTCCAAGGGCAGGTTGGATGGGGCTTGGAGCAACCTGGGCTGCTGGGAGGTGTCCCTGCCCATGGTGGGACTGGATGAGCTTGGAGGTCTCTCCCAACACAAACCAGTCTGGGATTCTGGGATAACTGCCCCCCCAGGACCTCTCCAGCCCCATAATCTTCCAGGGCCTGAAGGGGCTCCAGGAAAGTTGGGGAGGGACTTGGGCCAAGGGCAGGAGTGATGGGACCAGGGGGGGTGGCTTGAAACTGGCAGAGGGAGCTGCAGGTTGGACCTGAGGAGGAAATTCTTGTCTGGGAGGGTGGGGAGAGCCTGGGCCAGGGAAGCTGTGGCTGCCCCATCCCTGGCAGTGTCCAAGGGCAGGTTGGATGGGGCTTGGAGCAACCTGGGCTGGTGGGAGGTGTCCCTGCCCATGGTGGGGGTTGGATCTAGATGATTTTTGAGGTCCATTCCCACTCAAACCATTCCATGGTTCCATGATTCCTACAAGGAAAGCTCTTGTCTCTTGGTTCAAATGAGTGTTTTCATCCAGATGGACATCACCCTTCTCCCTCCCTCTCCTCCCCAAGTTCAGGAGCTCCAAGACATCCCTTGGGTTTCCTCCCCAGCCAGTTTGGAAACAAGGAGGATCTCCAGCTCCAGCTGAAGGTCAAGTGCTCCCTCACTGCAACCTCTACCGTTGGCAGGAGTGATGGGACCTGGTGGGGAACAGGGACAGGATGGCCTAGAAGTTCCTCAGAAGACCTGAAGAAGTTACTTGGATTCCAGAGCAGGATGAATATCACCTTTTTTTAATGACCTCTTGCTCCTTAACATCAATATTCATGGTTTTGAGGAGAAAGATCCAACCCATCCGTTGACTTCTCACCATTCTCTTTTGCTCCCTTGTCCACTGATCCTTGAATTCTTTCCTCCACTTCTCAATTTCATTCTTCTTGGCTGACAGAGGCTGCAGAGGAAGAAGAGTTAGGACAGGAAAGTTCCTCCTGAAGCAGGAAGAATCCCTGTCAGGGGGCAGGAACCCTCCCAGATGCCCCTTTTTTCCCCTCAAATTTGGTTTAATCCCCTTTCTTCTCTCATCCCTTCCATGGACCATGAGAAGTCCCTTCACCAAGTTGCTGTGATGTTCCCTGAGATCTTGGAAGACCATTACCTGGTAGAATTCCTTCTGCTGGAGCAACCCTACAGTCTCAGTGGCAGAATTCCCAACTTTGATGTCCTGTTCCAGGACCATCGTGTAGAGGCTCCTCAGGGGCATCTTGTGCTGCAGAAACCAGATGTAAACATTCCTGAATCCAAGAGGTTTTTGGTAGATCTGGCCAAGGTCTCTTGCAAAAAAAGATCAGAATGTCCATGCTGGGGGGTTATTCCAGAGGACACAGCAGGATGGTGGAAGAAGACCTTCCTGCTGGGCAGTGTTGGCCAACTCTTGGCCTTGTCCATCCTTCTAATTATCAGAAAAATCTCTCTCTGTTGGAAGCCAATAGAAGGTAAACTGGGACCAGTTCTGGAGGCCCCAAGCCAAGAAGGACATGGAGCTGATGGAAGGAAACCAGAGGAGGCCACAGAGATGATCCAAGGCTGGAAAACCTCTGGAGACAGGTTAGGAGAGTTGGGTTGTTCAGCCTGGAGAGGAGAAGGCTCCAGGGAGACCCTGGAGCAGCTTCCAGTACCTGAAGGGGCTCCAGGAAAGCTGGGGAGGGACTTGGGCCAAGGGCAAGAGTGATGGGACCAGGGGGGATGGCTTGAAACTGGCAGAGGGAGCTGGAGGTTGGACCCGAGGATGAAATTCTTGTCTGGGAGGGTGGGGAGAGCCTGGGCCAGGGAAGCTGTGGCTGCCCCATCCCTGGAAGTGTCCAAGGGCAGGTTGGATGGGGCTTGGAGCAACCTGGGCTGCTGGGAGGTGTCCCTGCCCATGGTGGGGTTGGATCTAGATGAGCTTGAAGATCCCTCCAACTCAACCCATTCCATAATTCCATGGAACAAAGAGTTGTTCCAGTGCTGGGAGCTTCAGGAAGGCCCCATACCTGGTGGCAGATGTTGTTGCGACCCGACTCCGCGATCTTCACCATCCCTTTGGCAAACTCTGTCTCTGGAAAAGGACAGAGGGGATGAGACACCAGATCCACACTCACCGAGGTGGGTTGGCCAAAGATGAAGGTCCTTTCAGCCAGTTCATTAGGGTCATTCCTTCCAATTAGGGTCATTCCTTCTAATTAGGGTAATTCCATCCACTGAAGATCATCCAAGGGAGAAGAAATTCCAACTCCCTGTCTTTATCTTCAGCCAAGAAATGGATGTTTGCCCAGTTTCTCCCCAGTATGTTTCTAATTGCAAATGGATGTTGGCCAGAGAGCTGGGCTGTCAACCAGAGGGTCCTGGACAGGCTGGAGATTTGGGTGGGGAGGGACCTCCTGAGGTTCACCAAGGGCAAGTGTAGGGGCTGCACTCAAGGAAGAACAACCCCAGGGAGCAGCACAGGGTAGGGGGACCTGCTGGAGAGCAGCTCTGGGGACAAGGACCTTGGGATCCTGGGGGACAACAGGGTGACCATGAGGTGCAAACAGGCCCTGGTGGCCAAGAGGGCCCATGGGCTCCTGGGGGGCACCAAGGACAGTGTGGGCAGGAGGGCAGGGAGGTTCTCCTGCCCCTCTGGTGAGGGCCCATCTGGAGAAGTGGGTCCAGAGCTGGGCTCCCCAGAAGGACAAGGAGCTGCTGGAGAGGGGACAGCAAAGGCCACCAAGGGGCTGAGGGAACTGGAGCATCTGGCCCATGAGGAAAGGGTGAGGGAGCTGGGGCTGTGGAGCTGGAGAGGAGGAGCCTGAGGGGGGGTCTCCTCAAGGCTGCTCCAGATCTCCAGGGGGGCAGGAGGGGGGGACCAGGCTCTTCTCAGCAGTGCCCAGGGCCAGGACAAGGGGCCATGGGCAGCAGCTGGAACATGGGAAGTTGCAGCTCCCCAGGAGGAGGAAGTTGTTTCCTGGGAGGGTGGCAGAGCCCTGGGCCAGGCTGCCCAGAGAGGCTGTGGAGTCTCCTGCTCTGGAGACATTCCCAGCCCAGCTGGTTCCTGTGGGATCTGCTGGAGGTGACCCTGCTCTCCAGAGGGGTTGGATGGGTGATCTCCAGGGGTCCCTTCCCACCCTGACAACTCCTTGACTCCAAGTCGTGCTCAATGCAAGGGCTTGGAGTCAATGATTGGACCAGGTGACCTCCACATGCACCAACTTGAACCACTCTGTGACTTTATGATTAGTTTTCATAAATCAAAGCTCTGGAGCTCCATGGGGGTCAGTGCTGGACTCACCATAGCTCAGACGTTTCTCCATCCAGCTGAGAAGCTCCTTGACATATTTACACCACATCTTGGCATATTCCAGGGCTGCCTCGATGCCACCTTCACACTTGATCAGCATCTCATCCACCTCCTGAACTGCAACGGGACAAACCCAAGGTCAGAGCAGCAGAAACTCCACCCAGAGAAGAAACCAGGAGGCTCCAGGGTTGCTGCTGTGAGATACTCAAGGAACAGCCCCCCCAAAAAGGTTTTTTTGGTAAATTATGTCTTGATGATCCCACCCCTGGACCCACACAAGTGTCTCAGACATGTGGGTTTCAACATCCTCTGCTTTTAATTCCATCTTTGGATTTAATCTGTGGTGAAATCCAGAAGGGAAGGACCTAATCATGGGTTACTGGGGAGTTACACAGAATCCTGGTTTGAGAGGACTCTATGAAGTTCATCAAGTCCAACCATCATCCAACTCTATCACCCATAACTCAACTCTACCTTCCCATAACCCAACTCTACCTACCCTTAACCCAACTCTACCACCCTTAACTCAACTCTACCAACCTATAACCCAACTTTACCTACCCATAACCCAACTCTACCAACCCATAACCCAACTCCACCTACCCTTAACCCAACTCTACCACCCTTAACCCAACTCTACCAAGCCCAGTGCTTAACCCATGTCCCTCAGCAGAGTTGCAGGAAGAATTCAGGTCCCTTGATAGAACCTCAACCTGATTCATCACAAATTAAACACATTTCAAGCTGAAATCTGTGAGGAAACAGCTCAAATCGGGTTTTTTTAATTCTGATTTTTGTTTCATAGGGGCTTTTGATGAAGAAAAACCCATTCTACGTTGCAAGGAAGGAGCTCAAAGCTGCTGAGAACCTTCCCAGCAGGTAACAAAGTCCTTCAGACTAGTCTTAAGTTTCACTGGGTTGATCTGGGCTTGAAACCAGGAGAATCTGGGATTTGTCTCCTTAGAAGGTGACCAGGACCATTGCCAGGTGATGGACTAAGTGTCATCATGTCATCTTTTGGATTGGATGGATATTTGGGTGGGGAGGAACCTCATGAGGTTCACCAAGGGCTGCACCCAAGGAGGAACAACCCCAGGGAACAGCACAGGGTAGGGGGACCTGCTGGAGAGCAGCTCTGGGGACAAGGACCTGGGGGTCCTGGGGGACAACAGGGTGACCCTGAGGCAGCAACGGGCCCTGGTGGCCAAGAAGGCCCCTGGGGGGCACCAAGGAGAGTGTGGGCAGGAGGGCAGGGAGGTTCTCCTGCCCCTCTGGTGAGGGCCCATCTGGAGAAGTGGGTCCAGGGCTGGGCTCCCCAGGAGGACAAGGAGCTGCTGGAGAGGGGACAGCAAAGGCCACCAAGGGGCTGAGGGGACTGGAGCATCTGGCCCATGAGGAAAGGCTGAGGGAGCTGGGGCTGTGGAGCTGGAGAGGAGGAGCCTGAGGGGGGGTCTCCTCAAGGCTGCTCCAGATCTCCAGGGGGGCAGGAGGGGGGGACCAGGCTCTTCTCAGCAGTGCCCAGGGCCAGGACAAGGGGCCATGGGCACCAGCTGGAACATGGGAAGTTGCAGCTCCCCAGGAGGAGGAAGTTGTTTCCTGGGAGGGTGGCAGAGCCCTGGGCCAGGCTGCCCAGAGAGGCTGTGGAGTCTCCTGCTCTGGAGACATTCCCAGCCCAGCTGGTTCCTGTGGGATCTGCTGGAGGTGACCCTGCTCTCCAGGGGGGTTGGATGGATGATCTCCAGAGCTCCCTGCCCACCCCACCACTCAGTGACTTTAATTCTTTTAATGATTTTAATTAGCACTCTTACCTGTCAGCTCTGCTTGCACCGGCTTCTCTGCGCTGACTTTGCTCTCACAGACACTTTCCCTCAACTGTGAGTGGGAAAACAAAAAAAAGAGAAAAACAATGAATAAAAAATGAGTATTTAGAAATTCAGAAGATTTTTTTTCCTCAAATCCAACCAGGGTTTGGTTTTGATGGAGCAGTTAAAATAGTTCCCTGAGTCTGGACAGAGGGGAAAAAATGGAGGAGTCAACTACGAAGAGAAACCCGGAGGAAACTCAACGTTAAAAGGCAGAGAAAACAGGTTTAAGTTTTATATTTAAATGTATCCCATGGGATATTATGACTCAATCAGGTCCCATCAGAGGGAAATTCAGTCCCTACCCCCTTGATTTGTACAAAAAAACCTTGAAATGAGGCTGATTATCCCAAAAAAAGTGCTGAAAACAAGCCGAAAAATTCCACGGTTCAGAGCTTTTTTGCTTCTTAAGGCACAAATTTGGGAGGTTGTTGAGCCTTGGATCCCTGGAGCATTTTTTGGTTCTTCTGATCATCTTCTTGCAAGACAAAATGGAACCAATTTCCACAGGAAAAATAAAAGGGAAAATGTTTCTTGAGAGGGAAAATTCTCTGCCCTGTTGCCACCTCCGTGATTTTTGGGGCCAAATGTTCTTTTCTGGCTCTTCCGGGAAGAGCTGAAACCAGTTGGGTTGGTGGGTTGTGGGGTTTTTTGGCAGATGATCACCCAGAAGACAAGTTGAACCAGGTAGAACTGAATCATCTGGAGTGAAATTGTGTGGAATTGAATCATGATCCTGCTCTTTCAGGTCATGTCTGGAATATCATGGATCTCATCCTTTCCCT